>NW_027191120.1:0-16931 GCF_040958095.1 Procambarus clarkii
GTGAAACAGGGAGCTAACGAGGGGGGGGGGAAACAGGGGGTGGCGGGAACAGGGGGGTGCTGTACAGGTGAAACAGAGAGGAAGAGGGGGGAACAGGGGGAGTGGTGCAGATGAAACAGGGATGAAGAGGGAGAGAAAGAAAAGGGGAGTGGTGCAGGTGAAACAGGGATGAAGAGGGAGGAACAGTGGGAGTGGTGCAGGTGAAACAGGGATGGGGATGGGGGAACAGGGGGAGTGGTGCAGGTGAAACAGGGATGGGGATGGGGGAACAGGGGGAGTGGTGCAGGTGAAACAGGGATGGGGATCGGGGAACAGGGGGAGTGGTGCAGGTGAAACAGGGATGCAGAGGGAGAAACAGGGGGGAGTGGTGCAGGTGAAACAGGGATTAAAGGTAAATTTATATAAGTAGATAGATGGATGTTTACATTGATTGCTAAATATATACATTGACGGATAGACGGATGCATAGATGCATCCGTCTATCTGATGGATGGAAAGACATATGAGTAGTAGATGGATGGATAGACAGAAGAGTTGATGCTCGGATAAATGGAATATAAATGTATATAATGATAAATGGTTGGTTTAATTGAAGATAAATTGATGGATTGACAGATATAAGTAGATAGATAGGTGGATCCATTGATGGATTCATTTGTGGTTATCTCTTGAGGTTCTTCTTGAGATGATTTCGGGGCTTTAGTGTCCCCGCGGTTCGGTCCTCGACCAGGCCTCCACCACCAGGAAGCAGCCCGTGACAGCGACTGACTAACACCCAGGTACCTGTTTTACTGCAAGGTAACAGGGGCACAGGGTGAAAGAAACTCTGCCCATTGTTTCTCGGCGGCGCCCGGAATCGAACCCGGGACCACAGGATCACAAGTCCAGTGTCCAGTGTGCTGTCCGCTTGGCCGACTGGCTCCCCGGTCGGAGGGGAGCCGGTGAACAGGCAAATCAGGTTAAAGAATATCGGTCGATTTGCTATTGCATCAACTGAGATTCGATATGGGACCATTAGGGTTATAACCAACGAACTCTCTCCGTTTAGACGGTAGGCCTCCAGTTTGTGTGTGTGTGTGTGTGTGTGTGTGTGTTAGAGAGAAATAGATGTAGTAGATATAAAAAAAGGAAAAATACATATATTTGATAGGCGGGGTCCAAGAGCTAATAACTCGATTCTGCAGATACATATAGTAAATACAAGGAGAAAATAAATACACACACACACACACATTAATTGATAATGGACTGTTTGTGTGCGTATCCATGTGTACTATTGTCAAGACCGACAGACACGTGAAGCTATGTGTGTGTATGTGTACCTGTAATTGAACTGACATGTGTACGGTAATTATCTGTATGTGTCCATTTTAAAGGTACACATTAGTGAATGTGTATTTATGTAAATTGATTGACATATGTACGTGTGCGCGCGATTAGTGTTACTGTAATTAATATGGTTAACATTTATACGTTTGAATGACATAGTTTCCCATTATTGTCACATTTTTTGTTACATGTCTACTATTGTCAAGATGGACAGACACGTCCAGCTATGAGTGTTTATGTGTACCAGTAATTGAACTGACATGTGTACTGCAACTATCTGCGTGTGTCCATTTTAAAGGAATATATTAGTGAATGTTTATTTATGTAAATTGATTGGAATATGTATGTGGACGCTCGGTTAGTGTTACTGTAATTTATATGGTTAACGTTTGAATGACATAGTTTCCCCTCATTGTCACATTTTTTGTTACTATTTCGCTGTTCACTCTCACTCTCTCTGAATCCTGTGGACTAATTGTGCTCACGTGTGTTTGTGTAGGGAAGGGGAACCATAGGCTTTTCAAACAATAATTTGCAACTATTTGCTAAGAAACATTTCAAATTATCATTTTAGTTTCTAATAAGTACTCTTTTTCCTAACATACAAGTCAATCACACAGTACCTAACCTCAGTCAGAAACACTTTTTTACTATATCTCGAAACGTCTTTTGCATATTATATCCTATCTTAAAAATTAACAATTTTAATTCATAACTGCCAACCCCCCTCCCATCCAAAGCTTTCAAAGCCACCAAACATCATTCCTTTTCCTTAACCTCTCCCAAATTATCTTTGCACCAATTCACAAACTAGGGGTCTTTATAGCTGAGTGGACGTCGCTCTCGACTCGGAATCGTAGAGCTCATTCGATCCCCCGGTGATGGAACAAACGAAACTCAGCAGAGTTTCTATCATTCTGGATGCCCCCTGTTACCTAGCAGTAAATATGGTTACCGCTGGGCGTTAGACAGCTGCTACGGGCGCTTCCTGGGGTGTGTGTGTGGAATGTTTTTTATTAGTTAGTAATAATTGATTGATTGACAGTTGAGAGGCGAGGCCGAAAGAGTAGAGGTCAACCCTCGCAAGCACAACTACGGTGAACAACAACTAGATAAATACTAACCACCACGATCTCGAACAATCCATTACACACACATACAACCCCCCCCCCCCCATCCTCCCTCCCCCCCCACCCAACCCCCAAATCGTTGTACCTAAGTCAATAAAAAATTAAAACAAATCAATTAATTCACCAAAAATACTAACTATAAATAAAAGAACCAAATTTGAGACATACAGCGACTCCAGCGTGGTCTAGTCGGAAGAGAACGTGTTCTCATCTGGATAGATTGCGATCGAGTCTGTCGGAACGGGTGTGTAACTGCAGGGCACAAATATTTGTGTGTCCCCTCCTGCAGCTGCCTCTGTTTCGACAGGTTCCCTGGATAGCTGGAATTGGCCTGGCCCTTGGAAAAAGTGGGGAAGGGGTGAAATCCGTTGGGCCCACGGATGGATACCTTGGATCCATGGACCTAGAGCAGGTCTAATCACCTGGGATTCGAACCCACGGTGGGAATAAGGGAGGAGAAGGAAGGGGGGGGGGGAAGGATGTTTCCCTGGAACCAAACCTCACATAAACCCGGACACTCACACACACCCTCACCCGAACACTCACAGGGGCACTCACACTCACACATACCCATAGACTGTGATAAGGGAGACCATCTGAGGGGACACAGATGGCCTCCTGGACCCACAGGTATAACCGGACACACACGCACCCGGACACTCACAGGGACACTCACACTCACACACACTCGCCCGGACACTCACAGGGATATACACACTCACACACAGACACACATCCATAGACACAAACTGTGATAAGGGAGACCATCTGAGGGGACACAGATGGCCTCCTGGACACACAAGTATATATCAATATTTAATTTATTATTTATTATTTAAGTTTATTAAATAAGTAATCAAATTAGTGTGTTTTAATAAATTATTATTTTATTAAATTATTAAATAATTATATTAATAAAACAAATTAAATTAAATTTAATAATTAAATATTTTTTATTTAATTTACAAATATGACAGATTTTTTAAATATATATATTATAATATATAATATATATATATATATATATATAATATAATATATATATATATATATATATATATATATATATATATATATACATGCGAACAAGCCTTAATGGTCCCCAGGACTATATGCAACTGAAAACTCACATGCCAGAAGTGACTCGAACCCATACTGCCAGGATCAATGCAACTGGTATGTACAGGACGCCTTAATCCGCTTGTGTCAATTTTAAAGGAATATATTAGTGAATATTTATTATGTATGTTTATATATATATATATATATATATATATATATATATATATATATATATATATATATATATATATATATATATATATATATATATATATATATATAATATATATATATATATAAAGAGAATGTCTATGTAATAAGGCCACATTGCTGGAGGCTGCAGCCATCCACAGATTTATTTTAAAATTTATTCATTAATATATTATTAGGGCTTATTATTACTAAATCATGTATTTGTAGAGGGAATGGTCTGGGGTAGGGAACGGGCATAGGTTGGTCAGTGTTGACTTTAGCTAAAGGATTTAGGAATAATTATTATTCTTATCACTCCCCCCCCCCCTACCAATTTAATTAAAGTTAATTGTAAAATAATGCTTGAGATGGCTGAAGACTTTTTCGTACTTAGAAAAAACCTAAATTAAACACATAAAGAAGTTTATTGGTCCTGATTTAAGTTAAAGGGAAAAGGGGCAAAGGTGGTAGGGGGGGGGGGGAGGATACGGGATTTAGAGGTGGAATGAAGAGAGGGAACAGGGGGAGTGGTGCAGGTGAAACAGGAGCAAGAGGGGGGAACAGGGGGTGCTGTACAGGTGAAACAGAGAGGAAGAGGGGGGGAACAGGGGGACAGGGGGAGTGGTGCAAGATGAAACAACGGGATGAAGAGGGAGAAACAGAGGGGAGTGGTTGCAGGTGAAACAGGGATGAAGAGGGAGGAACAGTGGGAGTGGTGCCAGGTGAAAACAGGGATGGGGGATGGGGGGAACAGGGGGATGTGGTGCAGGTGCAACCAGGGATGGGGATGGGGGGAACAGGGGGAGTGGTGCAGGTGAAACAGGGATGGGGATCGGGGAACAGGGGGAGTGGTGCAGGTGAAACAGGGATGCAGAGGGAGAAACAGGGGGGAGTGGTGCAGGTGAAACAGGGATTAAAGGTAAATTTATATAAGTAGATAGATGGATGTTTACATTGATTGCTAAATATATACATTGACGGATAGACGGATGCATAGATGCATCCGTCTATCTGATGGATGGAAAGACATATGAGTAGATGGATGGATAGACAGAAGAGTTGATGCTCGGATAAATGGAATATAAATGTATATAATGATAAATGGTTGGTTTAATTGAAGATAAATTGATGGATTGACAGATATAAGTAGATAGATAGGTGGATCCATTGATGGATTCATTTGTGGTTATCTCTTGAGGTTCTTCTTGAGATGATTTCGGGGCTTTAGTGTCCCCGCGGTTCGGTCCTCGACCAGGCCTCCACCACCAGGAAGCAGCCCGTGACAGCTGACTAACACCCAGGTACCTGTTTTACTGCAAGGTAACAGGGGCACAGGGTGAAAGAAACTCTGCCCATTGTTTCTCGGCGGCGCCCGGAATCGAACCCGGGACCACAGGATCACAAGTCCAGTGTCCAGTGTGCTGTCCGCTTGGCCGACTGGCTCCCCGGTCGGAGGGGAGCCGGTGAACAGGCAAATCAGGTTAAAGAATATCGGTCGATTTGCTATTGCATCAACTGAGATTCGATATGGGACCATTAGGGTTATAACCAACGAACTCTCTCCGTTTAGACGGTAGGCCTCCAGTTTGTGTGTGTGTGTGTGTGTGTGTGTGTTAGAGAGAAATAGATGTAGTAGATATAAAAAAAGGAAAAATACATATATTTGATAGGCGGGGTCCAAGAGCTAATAACTCGATTCTGCAGATACATATAGTAAATACAAGGAGAAAATAAATACACACACACACACACATTAATTGATAATGGACTGTTTGTGTGCGTATCCATGTGTACTATTGTCAAGACCGACAGACACGTGAAGCTATGTGTGTGTATGTGTACCTGTAATTGAACTGACATGTGTACGGTAATTATCTGTATGTGTCCATTTTAAAGGTACACATTAGTGAATGTGTATTTATGTAAATTGATTGACATATGTACGTGTGCGCGCGATTAGTGTTACTGTAATTAATATGGTTAACATTTATACGTTTGAATGACATAGTTTCCCATTATTGTCACATTTTTTGTTACATGTCTACTATTGTCAAGATGGACAGACACGTCCAGCTATGAGTGTTTATGTGTACCAGTAATTGAACTGACATGTGTACTGCAACTATCTGCGTGTGTCCATTTTAAAGGAATATATTAGTGAATGTTTATTTATGTAAATTGATTGGAATATGTATGTGGACGCTCGGTTAGTGTTACTGTAATTTATATGGTTAACGTTTGAATGACATAGTTTCCCCTCATTGTCACATTTTTTGTTACTATTTCGCTGTTCACTCTCACTCTCTCTGAATCCTGTGGACTAATTGTGCTCACGTGTGTTTGTGTAGGGAAGGGGAACCATAGGCTTTTCAAACAATAATTTGCAACTATTTGCTAAGAAACATTTCAAATTATCATTTTAGTTTCTAATAAGTACTCTTTTTCCTAACATACAAGTCAATCACACAGTACCTAACCTCAGTCAGAAACACTTTTCTTACTATATCTCGAAACGTCTTTTGCATATATATCCTATCTTAAAAAATTAACAATTTTAATTCATAACTGCCAACCCCCCTCCCATCCAAAGCTTTCAAAGCCACCAAACATCATTCCTTTTCCTTAACCTCTCCCAAATTATCTTTTGCACCAATTCACAAACTAGGGGTCTTTATAGCTGAGTGGACGTCGCTCTCGACTCGTAATCGTAGCTCATTCGATCCCCCGGTGATGGAACAAACGGAAATCAGCAGAGTTTCTATCATTCTGATGCCCCTGTTACCTAGCAGTAAATATGTACCTGGGCGTTAGACAGCTGCTACGGGCTGCTTCCTGGGTGTGTGTGTGTGGAATGTTTTTTATTAGTTAGTAATAATTGATTGATTGACAGTTGAGAGGCGGCCGAAAGAGTAGAGGTCAACCCTCGCAAGCACAACTAGGTGAACACAACTAGATAAATACTAACCAACCACGATCTCGACAATCCATTACACACACCCCCCCCCCCTCCTCCTCCCCCCCCCCCCCAACTCCCCAAATCGTTGTACCTAAGTCAATAAAAAATTAAAACAAATCAATTAATTCACCAAAAATACTAACTATAAATAAAAGAACCAAATTTGAGACATACAGCGACTCCAGCGTGGTCTAGTCGGAAGAGAACGTGTTCTCATCTGGATAGATTGCGATCGAGTCTGTCGGAACGGGTGTGTAACTGCAGGGCACAAATATTTGTGTGTCCCCTCCTGCAGCTGCCTCTGTTTCGACAGGTTCCCTGGATAGCTGGAATTGGCCTGGCCCTTGGAAAGTGGGGAAGGGGTGAAATCCGTTGGGCCCACGGATGGATACCTTGGATCCATGGACCTAGAGCAGGTCTAATCACCTGGGATTCGAACCCACGGTGGGAATAAGGGAGGAGAAGGAAGGGGGGGGGGAAGGATGTTTCCCTGGAACCAAACCTCACATAAACCCGGACACTCACACACACCCTCACCCGAACACTCACAGGGGCACTCACACTCACACATACCCATAGACTGTGATAAGGGAGACCATCTGAGGGGACACAGATGGCCTCCTGGACCCACAGGTATAACCGGACACACACGCACCCGGACACTCACAGGGACACTCACACTCACACACACTCGCCCGGATACTCACAGGGATATACACACTCACACACAGACACACATCCATAGACACAAACTGTGATAAGGGAGACCATCTGAGGGGACACAGATGGCCTCCTGGACACACAAGTATATATCAATATTTAATTTATTATTTATTATTTAAGTTTATTAAATAAGTAATCAAATTAGTGTGTTTTAATAAATTATTATTTTATTAAATTATTAAATAATTATATTAATAAAACAAATTAAATTAAATTTAATAATTAAATATTTTTTATTTAATTTACAAATATGACAGATTTTTTAAATATATATATATATATATATATATATATATATATATATATATATATATATATATATATATATATATATATATATATATATATATATACATGCGAACAAGCCTTAATGGTCCCCAGGACTATATGCAACTGAAAACTCACATGCCAGAAGTGACTCGAACCCATACTGCCAGGATCAATGCAACTGGTATGTACAGGACGCCTTAATCCGCTTGTGTCAATTTTAAAGGAATATATTAGTGAATATTTATTTATGTAAATTGATATATATATATATATATATATATATATATATATATATATATATATATATATATATATATATATATATAAAGAGAATGTCTATGTAATAAGGCCACATGCTGGAGGCTGCAGCCATCCACAGATTTATTTTAAAATTTATTCATTAATATATTATTAGGGCTTATTATTACTAAATCATGTATTTGTAGAGGGAATGGTCTGGGGTAGGGAACGGGCATAGGTTGGTCAGTGTTGACTTTAGCTAAAGGATTTAGGAATAATTATTATTCTTATCACTCCCCCCCCCCTACCAATTTAATTAAAGTTAATTGTAAAATAATGCTTGAGATGGCTGAAGACTTTTTCGTACTTAGAAAAAACCTAAATTAAACACATAAAGAAGTTTATTGGTCCTGATTTAAGTTAAAGGAAAAGGGGCAAAGGTGGTGGGGGGGGGGAGGATACGGGATTTAGAGGTGGAATGAAGAGAGGGAACAGGGGGAGTGGTGCAGGTGAAACAGGGAGCAAGAGGGGGGAACAGGGGGTGCTGTACAGGTGAAACAGAGAGGAAGAGGGGGGAACAGGGGGAGTGGTGCAGATGAAACAGGGATGAAGAGGGAGAAACAGAGGGGAGTGGTGCAGGTGAAACAGGGATGAAGAGGGAGGAACAGTGGGAGTGGTGCAGGTGAAACAGGGATGGGGATGGGGGAACAGGGGGAGTGGTGCAGGTGAAACAGGGATGGGGATGGGGGAACAGGGGGAGTGGTGCAGGTGAAACAGGGATGGGGATCGGGGAACAGGGGGAGTGGTGCAGGTGAAACAGGGATGCAGAGGGAGAAACAGGGGGGAGTGGTGCAGGTGAAACAGGGATTAAAGGTAAATTTATATAAGTAGATAGATGGATGTTTACATTGATTGCTAAATATATACATTGACGGATAGACGGATGCATAGATGCATCCGTCTATCTGATGGATGGAAAGACATATGAGTAGATGGATGGATAGACAGAAGAGTTGATGCTCGGATAAATGGAATATAAATGTATATAATGATAAATGGTTGGTTTAATTGAAGATAAATTGATGGATTGACAGATATAAGTAGATAGATAGGTGGATCCATTGATGGATTCATTTGTGGTTATCTCTTGAGGTTCTTCTTGAGATGATTTCGGGGCTTTAGTGTCCCCGCGGTTCGGTCCTCGACCAGGCCTCCACCACCAGGAAGCAGCCCGTGACAGCTGACTAACACCCAGGTACCTGTTTTACTGCAAGGTAACAGGGGCACAGGGTGAAAGAAACTCTGCCCATTGTTTCTCGGCGGCGCCCGGAATCGAACCCGGGACCACAGGATCACAAGTCCAGTGTCCAGTGTGCTGTCCGCTTGGCCGACTGGCTCCCCGGTCGGAGGGGAGCCGGTGAACAGGCAAATCAGGTTAAAGAATATCGGTCGATTTGCTATTGCATCAACTGAGATTCGATATGGGACCATTAGGGTTATAACCAACGAACTCTCTCCGTTTAGACGGTAGGCCTCCAGTTTGTGTGTGTGTGTGTGTGTGTGTGTGTTAGAGAGAAATAGATGTAGTAGATATAAAAAAAGGAAAAATACATATATTTGATAGGCGGGGTCCAAGAGCTAATAACTCGATTCTGCAGATACATATAGTAAATACAAGGAGAAAATAAATACACACACACACACACATTAATTGATAATGGACTGTTTGTGTGCGTATCCATGTGTACTATTGTCAAGACCGACAGACACGTGAAGCTATGTGTGTGTATGTGTACCTGTAATTGAACTGACATGTGTACGGTAATTATCTGTATGTGTCCATTTTAAAGGTACACATTAGTGAATGTGTATTTATGTAAATTGATTGACATATGTACGTGTGCGCGCGATTAGTGTTACTGTAATTAATATGGTTAACATTTATACGTTTGAATGACATAGTTTCCCATTATTGTCACATTTTTTGTTACATGTCTACTATTGTCAAGATGGACAGACACGTCCAGCTATGAGTGTTTATGTGTACCAGTAATTGAACTGACATGTGTACTGCAACTATCTGCGTGTGTCCATTTTAAAGGAATATATTAGTGAATGTTTATTTATGTAAATTGATTGGAATATGTATGTGGACGCTCGGTTAGTGTTACTGTAATTTATATGGTTAACGTTTGAATGACATAGTTTCCCCTCATTGTCACATTTTTTGTTACTATTTCGCTGTTCACTCTCACTCTCTCTGAATCCTGTGGACTAATTGTGCTCACGTGTGTTTGTGTAGGGAAGGGGAACCATAGGCTTTTCAAACAATAATTTGCAACTATTTGCTAAGAAACATTTCAAATTATCATTTTAGTTTCTAATAAGTACTCTTTTTCCTAACATACAAGTCAATCACACAGTACCTAACCTCAGTCAGAAACACTTTTCTTACTATATCTCGAAACGTCTTTTGCATATATATCCTATCTTAAAAAATTAACAATTTTAATTCATAACTGCCAACCCCCCTCCCATCCAAAGCTTTCAAAGCCACCAAACATCATTCCTTTTCCTTAACCTCTCCCAAATTATCTTTTGCACCAATTCACAAACTAGGGGTCTTTATAGCTGAGTGGACGTCGCTCTCGACTCGTAATCGTAGCTCATTCGATCCCCCGGTGATGGAACAAACGGAAATCAGCAGAGTTTCTATCATTCTGATGCCCCTGTTACCTAGCAGTAAATATGTACCTGGGCGTTAGACAGCTGCTACGGGCTGCTTCCTGGGTGTGTGTGTGTGGAATGTTTTTTATTAGTTAGTAATAATTGATTGATTGACAGTTGAGAGGCGGCCGAAAGAGTAGAGGTCAACCCTCGCAAGCACAACTAGGTGAACACAACTAGATAAATACTAACCAACCACGATCTCGACAATCCATTACACACACAACCCCCCCCCCCTCCTCCTCCCCCCCCCCAACTCCCCAAATCGTTGTACCTAAGTCAATAAAAAATTAAAACAAATCAATTAATTCACCAAAAATACTAACTATAAATAAAAGAACCAAATTTGAGACATACAGCGACTCCAGCGTGGTCTAGTCGGAAGAGAACGTGTTCTCATCTGGATAGATTGCGATCGAGTCTGTCGGAACGGGTGTGTAACTGCAGGGCACAAATATTTGTGTGTCCCCTCCTGCAGCTGCCTCTGTTTCGACAGGTTCCCTGGATAGCTGGAATTGGCCTGGCCCTTGGAAAGTGGGGAAGGGGTGAAATCCGTTGGGCCCACGGATGGATACCTTGGATCCATGGACCTAGAGCAGGTCTAATCACCTGGGATTCGAACCCACGGTGGGAATAAGGGAGGAGAAGGAAGGGGGGGGGGAAGGATGTTTCCCTGGAACCAAACCTCACATAAACCCGGACACTCACACACACCCTCACCCGAACACTCACAGGGGCACTCACACTCACACATACCCATAGACTGTGATAAGGGAGACCATCTGAGGGGACACAGATGGCCTCCTGGACCCACAGGTATAACCGGACACACACGCACCCGGACACTCACAGGGACACTCACACTCACACACACTCGCCCGGATACTCACAGGGATATACACACTCACACACAGACACACATCCATAGACACAAACTGTGATAAGGGAGACCATCTGAGGGGACACAGATGGCCTCCTGGACACACAAGTATATATCAATATTTAATTTATTATTTATTATTTAAGTTTATTAAATAAGTAATCAAATTAGTGTGTTTTAATAAATTATTATTTTATTAAATTATTAAATAATTATATTAATAAAACAAATTAAATTAAATTTAATAATTAAATATTTTTTATTTAATTTACAAATATGACAGATTTTTTAAATATATATATATATATATATATATATATATATATATATATATATATATATATATATATATATATATATATATTATATATATATACATGCGAACAAGCCTTAATGGTCCCCAGGACTATATGCAACTGAAAACTCACATGCCAGAAGTGACTCGAACCCATACTGCCAGGATCAATGCAACTGGTATGTACAGGACGCCTTAATCCGCTTGTGTCAATTTTAAAGGAATATATTAGTGAATATTTATTTATGTAAATTGATATAAATATATATATATATATATATATATATATATATATATATATATATATATATATATATATATATATATATATATATAAAGAGAATGTCTATGTAATAAGGCCACATGCTGGAGGCTGCAGCCATCCACAGATTTATTTTAAAATTTATTCATTAATATATTATTAGGGCTTATTATTACTAAATCATGTATTTGTAGAGGGAATGGTCTGGGGTAGGGAACGGGCATAGGTTGGTCAGTGTTGACTTTAGCTAAAGGATTTAGGAATAATTATTATTCTTATCACTCCCCCCCCCCTACCAATTTAATTAAAGTTAATTGTAAAATAATGCTTGAGATGGCTGAAGACTTTTTCGTACTTAGAAAAAACCTAAATTAAACACATAAAGAAGTTTATTGGTCCTGATTTAAGTTAAAGGAAAAGGGGCAAAGGTGGTGGGGGGGGGGAGGATACGGGATTTAGAGGTGGAATGAAGAGAGGGAACAGGGGGAGTGGTGCAGGTGAAACAGGGAGCAAGAGGGGGGAACAGGGGGTGCTGTACAGGTGAAACAGAGAGGAAGAGGGGGGAACAGGGGGAGTGGTGCAGATGAAACAGGGATGAAGAGGGAGAAACAGAGGGGAGTGGTGCAGGTGAAACAGGGATGAAGAGGGAGGAACAGTGGGAGTGGTGCAGGTGAAACAGGGATGGGGATGGGGGAACAGGGGGAGTGGTGCAGGTGAAACAGGGATGGGGATGGGGGAACAGGGGGAGTGGTGCAGGTGAAACAGGGATGGGGATCGGGGAACAGGGGGAGTGGTGCAGGTGAAACAGGGATGCAGAGGGAGAAACAGGGGGGAGTGGTGCAGGTGAAACAGGGATTAAAGGTAAATTTATATAAGTAGATAGATGGATGTTTACATTGATTGCTAAATATATACATTGACGGATAGACGGATGCATAGATGCATCCGTCTATCTGATGGATGGAAAGACATATGAGTAGATGGATGGATAGACAGAAGAGTTGATGCTCGGATAAATGGAATATAAATGTATATAATGATAAATGGTTGGTTTAATTGAAGATAAATTGATGGATTGACAGATATAAGTAGATAGATAGGTGGATCCATTGATGGATTCATTTGTGGTTATCTCTTGAGGTTCTTCTTGAGATGATTTCGGGGCTTTAGTGTCCCCGCGGTTCGGTCCTCGACCAGGCCTCCACCACCAGGAAGCAGCCCGTGACAGCTGACTAACACCCAGGTACCTGTTTTACTGCAAGGTAACAGGGGCACAGGGTGAAAGAAACTCTGCCCATTGTTTCTCGGCGGCGCCCGGAATCGAACCCGGGACCACAGGATCACAAGTCCAGTGTCCAGTGTGCTGTCCGCTTGGCCGACTGGCTCCCCGGTCGGAGGGGAGCCGGTGAACAGGCAAATCAGGTTAAAGAATATCGGTCGATTTGCTATTGCATCAACTGAGATTCGATATGGGACCATTAGGGTTATAACCAACGAACTCTCTCCGTTTAGACGGTAGGCCTCCAGTTTGTGTGTGTGTGTGTGTGTGTGTGTGTGTGTTAGAGAGAAATAGATGTAGTAGATATAAAAAAAGGAAAAATACATATATTTGATAGGCGGGGTCCAAGAGCTAATAACTCGATTCTGCAGATACATATAGTAAATACAAGGAGAAAATAAATACACACACACACACACATTAATTGATAATGGACTGTTTGTGTGCGTATCCATGTGTACTATTGTCAAGACCGACAGACACGTGAAGCTATGTGTGTGTATGTGTACCTGTAATTGAACTGACATGTGTACGGTAATTATCTGTATGTGTCCATTTTAAAGGTACACATTAGTGAATGTGTATTTATGTAAATTGATTGACATATGTACGTGTGCGCGCGATTAGTGTTACTGTAATTAATATGGTTAACATTTATACGTTTGAATGACATAGTTTCCCATTATTGTCACATTTTTTGTTACATGTCTACTATTGTCAAGATGGACAGACACGTCCAGCTATGAGTGTTTATGTGTACCAGTAATTGAACTGACATGTGTACTGCAACTATCTGCGTGTGTCCATTTTAAAGGAATATATTAGTGAATGTTTATTTATGTAAATTGATTGGAATATGTATGTGGACGCTCGGTTAGTGTTACTGTAATTTATATGGTTAACGTTTGAATGACATAGTTTCCCCTCATTGTCACATTTTTTGTTACTATTTCGCTGTTCACTCTCACTCTCTCTGAATCCTGTGGACTAATTGTGCTCACGTGTGTTTGTGTAGGGAAGGGGAACCATAGGCTTTTCAAACAATAATTTGCAACTATTTGCTAAGAAACATTTCAAATTATCATTTTAGTTTCTAATAAGTACTCTTTTTCCTAACATACAAGTCAATCACACAGTACCTAACCTCAGTCAGAAACACTTTTCTTACTATATCTCGAAACGTCTTTTGCATATATATCCTATCTTAAAAAATTAACAATTTTAATTCATAACTGCCAACCCCCCTCCCATCCAAAGCTTTCAAAGCCACCAAACATCATTCCTTTTCCTTAACCTCTCCCAAATTATCTTTTGCACCAATTCACAAACTAGGGGTCTTTATAGCTGAGTGGACGTCGCTCTCGACTCGTAATCGTAGCTCATTCGATCCCCCGGTGATGGAACAAACGGAAATCAGCAGAGTTTCTATCATTCTGATGCCCCTGTTACCTAGCAGTAAATATGTACCTGGGCGTTAGACAGCTGCTACGGGCTGCTTCCTGGGTGTGTGTGTGTGGAATGTTTTTTATTAGTTAGTAATAATTGATTGATTGACAGTTGAGAGGCGGACCGAAAGAGTAGAGGTCAACCCTCGCAAGCACAACTAGGTGAACACAACTAGATAAATACTAACCAACCACGATCTCGACAATCCATTACACACACAACCCCCCCCCTCCTCCTCCCCCCCCCCAACTCCCCAAATCGTTGTACCTAAGTCAATAAAAAATTAAAACAAATCAATTAATTCACCAAAAATACTAACTATAAATAAAAGAACCAAATTTGAGACATACAGCGACTCCAGCGTGGTCTAGTCGGAAGAGAACGTGTTCTCATCTGGATAGATTGCGATCGAGTCTGTCGGAACGGGTGTGTAACTGCAGGGCACAAATATTTGTGTGTCCCCTCCTGCAGCTGCCTCTGTTTCGACAGGTTCCCTGGATAGCTGGAATTGGCCTGGCCCTTGGAAAGTGGGGAAGGGGTGAAATCCGTTGGGCCCACGGATGGATACCTTGGATCCATGGACCTAGAGCAGGTCTAATCACCTGGGATTCGAACCCACGGTGGGAATAAGGGAGGAGAAGGAAGGGGGGGGGGAAGGATGTTTCCCTGGAACCAAACCTCACATAAACCCGGACACTCACACACACCCTCACCCGAACACTCACAGGGGCACTCACACTCACACATACCCATAGACTGTGATAAGGGAGACCATCTGAGGGGACACAGATGGCCTCCTGGACCCACAGGTATAACCGGACACACACGCACCCGGACACTCACAGGGACACTCACACTCACACACACTCGCCCGGATACTCACAGGGATATACACACTCACACACAGACACACATCCATAGACACAAACTGTGATAAGGGAGACCATCTGAGGGGACACAGATGGCCTCCTGGACACACAAGTATATATCAATATTTAATTTATTATTTATTATTTAAGTTTATTAAATAAGTAATCAAATTAGTGTGTTTTAATAAATTATTATTTTATTAAATTATTAAATAATTATATTAATAAAACAAATTAAATTAAATTTAATAATTAAATATTTTTTATTTAATTTACAAATATGACAGATTTTTTTATATATATATATATATATATATATATATATATATATATATATATATATATATATATATATATATATATATATATATATATATATATATATATATATATACATGCGAACAAGCCTTAATGGTCCCCAGGACTATATGCAACTGAAAACTCACATGCCAGAAGTGACTCGAACCCATACTGCCAGGATCAATGCAACTGGTATGTACAGGACGCCTTAATCCGCTTGTGTCAATTTTAAAGGAATATATTAGTGAATATTTATTTATGTAAATTGATAAAATATATATATATATATATATATATATATATATATATATATATATATATATATATATATATATATATATATATATATATATATATATATATATAAAGAGAATGTCTATGTAATAAGGCCACATGCTGGAGGCTGCAGCCATCCACAGATTTATTTTAAAATTTATTCATTAATATATTATTAGGGCTTATTATTACTAAATCATGTATTTGTAGAGGGAATGGTCTGGGGTAGGGAACGGGCATAGGTTGGTCAGTGTTGACTTTAGCTAAAGGATTTAGGAATAATTATTATTCTTATCACTCCCCCCCCCCTACCAATTTAATTAAAGTTAATTGTAAAATAATGCTTGAGATGGCTGAAGACTTTTTCGTACTTAGAAAAAACCTAAATTAAACACATAAAGAAGTTTATTGGTCCTGATTTAAGTTAAAGGAAAAGGGGCAAAGGTGGTGGGGGGGGGGAGGATACGGGATTTAGAGGTGGAATGAAGAGAGGGAACAGGGGGAGTGGTGCAGGTGAAACAGGGAGCAAGAGGGGGGAACAGGGGGTGCTGTACAGGTGAAACAGAGAGGAAGAGGGGGGAACAGGGGGAGTGGTGCAGATGAAACAGGGGATGAAGAGGGAGAAACATGAGGGGAGTGGTGGTGCAGGTGAAACAGGGATGAAGAGGGAGGAACAGTGGGAGTGGTGCAGGTGA
>NW_027191121.1:0-16927 GCF_040958095.1 Procambarus clarkii
CGTTGTGACACATCCAGGCTATTTGTTCAGGAACAGTCCTTATCTCAGTGTTTCTATATACATTAATCAACGGACAATCAAGAATATAATGGGCAAGGGTGTGAGACCTTAACATACCACATAGTTTACACTTCGTGTCATTACCATGAACATCTATCCCATATTCCCAGTAATATTTGTACCCAAGCCTGAGCCGCATGTACACAGAGTCACTCCAAGCATTTCTCCTTTTACCATAAGTGAAATGGGTGTTTTGACTCACATACATGTAGTGTTGCATGGTTTGACTTCTCTCATACATTATCTCTCTCCTCTCCACTCCCGCCTGTGCCTGAATATTTCTGATTTTGCTTCTTATTTGTCTCATTGTGAATTCACATTCAATGTCAACTTGTGGTTTTGATGTGGCACGTTTGGCCAAGTCATCCGCCACCTCGTTGAGCACTATTCCAACATGAGACGGAATCCACATGAATTTCACACTATAACCTTTCAACTGTATCTCAGTTATTCTTCTCTTACAGTCCTCCACTATAGACATGAAGACTGGGTTTCGACTGTTTAAGGACTCCAGTGCTCCTCGGCTATCGACAAATACAAAAACATTTTTGTCGTCATGACGTACTTCCTCCAAACACGCCAGAATGGCCTGCAGTTCAGCTTGTGTGGATGATATATAATTACTAAGCCGGAGTTCAATTATCCTGTCCACAGTCCCAAACTCCGTATAATCCCTTATTAGGACACCACACCCTGCCCTGCCATCTTCCGCCACCGACCCGTCGCAATATACATGTAAACTGTTGCCTCTTGGTAACCGAGATATCATGCTTCCATACAAACACCGTAATTGTCCCGGTTCATGATGAATCTTTTTCACCTTGAGGGGTACAATTTCGACGTCTATTTTCTGTACTATCCAGGGAGCAGACATATTACACTGTCGAGAGGGTTTACAGCAGTCAAGTACGTCGTATTCCCTGAGGTCATGAGCTAATCCTCTCGTATAGCGTGTCTCCCTCAGTTTCCTGGAAGTGTGTACGTCACTCAAGCAGGTCTGAACGCTCTCAAACAGCTTATCCCCTCCTTTTCTCCGCATGAAACGAATAGATACTCTAGTGTTAATGTCACGGACTCTATCACACACACTCTGTAAATTTAATTCCATTCTCATTATTTCAATCATTGCATTTCTTTGACATCCAAGAATAATCCTCATAGCCTCGTTCTGTATCAGCTCTATTTTTTGAATTCTGCCTTGGCCTGTGTAAGACAATACGGGTGCTGCGTAGTCTATCAGGGATCGAACAGTGCTTATGTATAACATCCGCAAGATAGGTACCCCAACACCTTTACCAGAAAAAGCCAGTGCTTTTAGAGGATGCAGACGGGCTTTACATAAGGTGCTGATATGATTTATTTCAGCATTTTTACTCTCACATGTGTATCCAACATACATGCCCAGATACTTGTACTTCTGTACACGGCTCAGTTCCACACCATTTAGAGTAAGTGTTATATTTCTTCGTTTCCTATACTCGTATTTGGTTTTATCTGCATTTATAACTAAGCCTAACTTGTGACAGGTTGTACCAAGTATGTTAAGAGCATCTTGAATTTTGTTCCCAGAAGTGCCTTGTATAAGAATGTCATCAGCATATATGATCGTCGTGACCCCTGGAGGATACATCTCTGATGCTAATCTGTTCATTAATACATTGAATAAGGTGGGACTTAATACTCCCCCTTGTGGGGTACCTAACTGAAACCTCCGTTCCTCAGACATGTATCCCTGGTAATACACCTGACCTTTTCTGCCTTGTAGATAATCCCTTATCCAGTGTAGCAATCTCCCTGTTATTCCCAGATTGGCTAATTCGTATAAGATTACTTCCCCATTGGCTTTATCAAACGCTCCTTGTAGATCAACAAAAACTCTACAATTGTCATCCACATTAGACAAGCACTTTAAGAGACAATCCGCAGTACTTTTGCCTTTGATAAAACCAAAGAGATTACTGGACATGTTATCACCTACAAGGTAGAGTAGCCTATTTAACAAAATCCTTTCCATCATTTTACAAAAGCAGGATATTAAGGAGACAGGTCTGTAGCCTCCGTTTGACTTAGGGATAGGAATGATGACAGCCTCTTTCCATTTTCTTGGTAACTTTCCCTCTCTATAACTCATATTAAACAAATCAAGTAAGGGATTAGGTTTCATACCGGCTAAATAATTAAGTATGTCATACGTTACTCCATCTTTTCCCGGAGCAGTGGAACTGCCACTTTTTATAGCATCCAGTAGCTCATCGTGGGTTATCTCAGTGCATGTTATAGATCTTGTATTTAAGGCACATAAAGTTACTCCATTTCTAATATTTTCCCATGACTCAATGGTGACTCTCGTGTCTGCAGGTAAGGACTCCATTCCAGCAGCACTTGCCCATTTATCTACTAACTCATTAGCAACTTTCCCTGGATCTGAGTGAGCAATGAATTTGGTCTTACAACCCCTGACTTTATTTACTGCTCTCCATATGTCTTTAAGGTTCTTAGTATTACCAATGGACTGAGCAAATTCTTGCCAGTATCTGTCCCGCGCCTCCTTCCTCACCTGACTGCATTCCCTAGCCACTTCCAACATTGTATTTTTCTCTTCATCCCTCATTCCATTTTTTAACCATGCTTTATGCGCACTCCGTAGCATTCTCTCCCATCCCTTGACTTGCTGATCATTGGAATATTTAAATTTCTTAGGTCCGTGCGTCTTGCTTCCCCTGCCCCCGTTATTTTCCCTCTGTACTAATTTCTCTATGTTCTCGACCATATCCTCGTAAAAACTATCAACGCAGAGCGGCGTGTAATGTTGATACCAATCTCCCATATTTTGAATAAAGTAATTTTTCATATCTTTATTAATATTTAGCCTTTTCCTTTGAAAGTGGACTTGTTTTTTCCCCAGTGGTAATTCAACGTTCAAGGCAAAGTGGTCACTAAGTAGTTCCCGAACAACCCGAGCCTCCCCCATAATCCCCTGAGAGTTTAAAACGCAGGCATAGTCAAGCCGTCCTCCCCTGATGTGAGTTGGTTCATTGTTTCCCAAGAGACAGGTATCTGGATGATCTTGTAGAAACTGTAACCACTTGACCCCATTAGTATTAATACTACCTACTGTCCCAAGGCTTGTGTGCCGAGCATTAAGGTCCCCAATGACCAGTGAAGGATTAGTATAAATGCAGTCAGGTAAATAGTTAGCGTCGAAGCAGTTCCTGGATACATACAAATTAACTACAATAAATTCCCCTTCCCTTAATGATAATTTAACACAGACACTCTCTATACCTTGCGTTTTTGATGGCGGTTCTACTAACTCTGCTGGTATGGAGTTCTTAACATAAATCGACGTGCCTCTGATGTTATTTGCAGCGAAGAGGTGAAACCCTTTATAGCCATTTAATTTCAATAAGCCTTCATTCCTATCCCCTGTCTCTTGGAGAGCTACAACATCAATATCATTTCCCATCACATAACAATGAACATCTGTAACCCTGTTTCTCAAACCATTAACATTCCATGACAACACTTTAAGTCTAGGGTGATCCATTATTAATCAATTCATTGCCTAAGTCATCCCCAATAAGTTCACTAAATGATAGCCATACCTTGTATAACATCTCCCACCTCCTCCCAAGTTCACCAGTAAAAGCGACATTGCGATTCTCAAGAGATTTTTTCAGCCCGGAGATGTCCATTATTGGCCCAAATGATTCTTTCATTTTATGTGTAATTATAGGGTTCTTCCTTTCCCTACGACTATCATCATTCACACACACTTCACTTTCCTTCATTTCATCACTCAATATTTCATTTTTGTCCTCAACCACTATATCCTGACTATCCTTCACCGTTTTGTGATTTTCCTTGACCTCCTGAACGTTTAATTTAGCCTCGATGGACTCGATTCTCTGCCCCAGATTTTGGAGGAACTCACCAACTTTTTTAAGTTCAGCCCACACTTCCTTGACCATATTATTATGACCCTCTTTCTGAGCCACAGTAGCCACTTCACTCACCGTTACACTGTCACTGCCGGAGTCCTGAGTGGTGGCGTGGCTGCTTGTTGCTGGAGCCTGCCTAAGTAAAGGTGACTCCTTTACCCACGCATTCGTCCGGTTCACTGGCACTGTTTGGGGCAGACTGTTTTGCTGTGCTCCCGGTGTCTGGGTAAGAGCTCTTGCTTGCTCTGTAACATTCACCGGCCGGAGAACAGCCATACTCGGCCTCTTGCTACACACAGCCGAGCTCGCATTGTGAACACCTCCACAGTTGCAGCATCTGGGAACTATTTTCTCACCCAGATTCAGTCTGTTTCTACACACAGTAGAGAGGTGAGACTTTCCGCAGAAACGACATCGTGGATCATTTTGACAGCTCCAGGATTTATGCCCCCATCTGCAGCATTTCAGGCATATTATGGGCTCTTCCACATACTTTGCTACATGCCTGTAGCCAGCCCCGGTGATGAACACTTTCTCGGGTACGTCGCCTCTCACTAGAGCCACCACCTGACTCCTAGCTTCACCTTTAATAAGGTGACGCTTGGCCCACACAAATCGTTGGTCGTCGAGTATAAACTCGGGGTCCAGAATCTGAGGGTATTTATAGATAATTACCTTCGTCAGCTTCTCGTTCCCCTCCGGTATTTCCATAAGAATTCCATCATATCCTTGCCGGCTAAGAAACGTCACTGCCTCCATAGAACCTACCGTTAAGTAAGGTCTGTTTACACCTTCCTTCAGCAGGGGCTCGAACTTGCGGTGTTCTCTTCCGAGTTTGACGGTCCACAGCAGCTTCTGATGATAGGCCAACGTGCATGAGGCAGGGAAGAGAAGCCTCCATCTCCGCTGACCCTCACCTTCCTCACATCGTTCCGTCCGTTTGTCTGCATCAGTCTCGGCGTCGTTCTTCATTCTCTTATCGTTTCCGTTAAGTGTATTACTGTCCACACTACGCCTTGCCTCCTGTCTTCTTCGTTTCTTCTTATTCCTTGTCAGAACTTCTAGATACTCGCCCTCCTCGTCTGACTGGCTGCTTTCAGAGGCCATGTAAATAACGTCGTGAGAAGTAGCCATGTCTTCTGGTGACTGAGTCTCCATCTCAGTACCCAGCATGGGGGGAGGGGGAAGGTGCGGAGCAGGTATCTTGACCCGACCGCGTCCCAGGTAAGACTGCTCTACTGCTAGGTAACAGGGGCATCAGAATGATAGAAACTCTGCTGATTTCCGTTTGTTCCATCACCGCGAAATGGCATGAGCTAGGATTACGAGTCGAGAGCGACGTCCACTCAGCTATAAAGCCCCCTAGTTTGTGTATTGGTGCAAAAGAGTATTTGGGAGAGGTTAATGGAAAGGAATGATGTTTGGTGGCCTTGAAGGCTTTGGAGTTGGCAGTTATGAATTTAAATATTTATTTTTTTAAGATAGGATATATAAGCAAAAGACGTTACGAGATATAGTAAGAAAAGTTTTTCTGACTGAGGTAAGGTACTGTCTGATTGACTTGTATGTTAGGAAAAAGAATACATATTAGAAACTTAGATGATCTTTTGAAATGTTTCTTAGCAAATAGTTGCAAATTTTTGTGTAAAAAGCATTTGGTTACCGTACCCTAAACAAACACACGTGAGCAAAATTAGTCCACGGGATTCAGAGAGAGTGAGCAGCGAAATAGTAACAAAAAATGTGACAATGAGGGGAAACTATGTCATTCAAACGTTAACCATATAAATTACAGAAACACTAACCGAGCGTCCACATACATATTCCAATCAATTTACATAAATAGACATTCACTAATATATTCCTTTAAAATGGACACATGCAGATAGTTACAGTACACATGTCAGATCAATTACTGGTACACATAAACACTCATAGCTGGACGTGTCTGTCGATCTTGACAATAGTAGACATGTAACAAAAAATGTGACAATAATGGGAAATTATGTCATTCAAACGTATAAATTTTAACCATATAAATTACAGAAATACTAATCGCGCGCACACGTACATATGTCAATCAATTTACATAAATAAACATTCACTAATGTGTACCTTTAAAATGGACACATACAGATAATTACCGTACACATGTCAGTTCAATTACAGGTACACATAAACACACATAGCTTCACGTGTCTGTCGGTCTTGACAATAGTACACATGGATACGCACACAAAACAGTCCATTATCAATTAACGTGTGTGTGTGTGTGTGTGTGTATTTATTTTCTCTTTGTATTTACTATATGTATCAGCAGAATCGAGTTATTAGCTCTTGGACCCCGCCTATCAAATATATGTATTTTTTCTTTTTTATATCTACTACATCAATTTCTCTCTAACACAAACACACACACACACACACACACACACACACACACACACACACACACACACACACACACACACACACACACACACACACACACACAAACTGGAGGCCTACCGTCTAAACGGAGAGAGTTCATTGGCAATAATGCTAATGGTCCCCGATCGAATCTCAGTTGATGCAATAGCAAACTCAACTCAAAAACTGCAAACTGAATACTCACACCCTAAAAGTGACTCGAACCCATACTGCCAGGAGCAACGCAACTGGTATGTACAGGACGCCTTAATCCGCTTGTGTCCATTTTAAAAGAATATATTAGTGAATGTTTATTTATGTAAATTGATTGCAATATGTTTCATTCCAATAAATTTACATAAATTTAATTTAAAAGTGTGATTCCAATCATACATATTCCAATCTTGACATATGTCAAGCGGATTAATGCATCGTGTACATGCCAATTGCGTTGCTCCTGGCAGTATGGGTTCGAGTCACTTCTGGGGTGTGAGTTTTCAGTTGCATATTAAATAAGTTTTCAGTTGCATATTAAATAATAAATATTTATTTATTAAATTTAATTTAATTTATTTATTTATTAAAATAATTATTTAATAATTGAATAAAATATTAATTAAAAAAAATTATTTATTTATTTTTAATAATTAAATACTAAATAATAAATTAAATATTGATATATACTTGTGGGTCCAGGACGCCATCTGTGTCCCCTCAGATGGTCTCCCTTATCACAGTTTGTGTCTATGGATGTGTGTCTGTGTGTGAGTGTGTATATCCCTGTGAGTGTCCGGGTGAATGTGAGTGCCCCTGTGAGTGTCCGGGTGAGTGTGTGTCCGGTTATACCTGTGGGTCCACGAGGCCATCTGTGTCCCCTCAGATGGTCTCCCTTATCACAGTCTATGGGTGTGTGTGAGTGTCCCTGTGAGTGTTCGGGTGAGGGTGTGTGAGTGTGTGAGTGTCCGGGTTTATGTGAGGTTTGGTTCCTGGAACAATCCTTCCTCCCCCCCCTCCCAAAATCTCCTCCCTTATTCCCACCGTGGGTTCGAATCCCAGGTGATTAGACCTGCCCTAAGTCCATGGATCCAAGGTATCCATCCGTGGGCCCAACGGATTTCACCCCTTCCCCACTTTCCAAGGGCCAGGTCAATTCTAGCTATCCAGGGAACCTGTCGAAACAGAGGCAGCTACAGGAGGGGACACACAAATATTTGTGCCCTGCAGTTACACAACCGTTCCGACAGGCTCGATCGCAATGTATCCAGATGAGAACTCGTTCTCTTCCGACTAGACCACGCTGGAGTCGCTGTATGTCTCAAATTTGGTGCCTGTATTTATAGTTAGTATTTTTGGTGTATTAATTGATTTGTTTTCATTTTTAATTATTTAGTTAGAGAGATTTAGGGAGTTGGGGGGGGGGGAGCGGGTTGCGTGTGTAGTGGATTGTCAAGATCGTGGTTGGTTAGTATTTATGTAGTTGTGTTCACCTAGTTGTGCTTGCGAGGGTTGAGCTCTCCTCTTTCGGCCCGCCTCTCAACTGTCAATCAATCAATTATTACTAACTATTAAAAATTATTCCACACACACACATCCAGGAAGCCGCCCGTAACAGCTGTCTAACGCCCAGGTACATATTTACTGCTAGGTAACAGGGGCATCAGAATGATAGAAACTCTGCTGATTTCCGTTTGTTCCATCACCGCGAAATGGCATGAGCTAGGATTACGAGTCGAGAGCGACGTCCACTCAGCTATAAAGCCCCCTAGTTTGTGTATTGGTGCAAAAGAGTATTTGGGAGAGGTTAATGGAAAGGAATGATGTTTGGTGGCCTTGAAGGCTTTGGAGTTGGCAGTTATGAATTTAAATATTTATTTTTTTAAGATAGGATATATAAGCAAAAGACGTTACGAGATATAGTAAGAAAAGTTTTTCTGACTGAGGTAAGGTACTGTCTGATTGACTTGTATGTTAGGAAAAAGAATACATATTAGAAACTTAGATGATCTTTTGAAATGTTTCTTAGCAAATAGTTGCAAATTTTTGTGTAAAAAGCATTTGGTTACCGTACCCTAAACAAACACACGTGAGCAAAATTAGTCCACGGGATTCAGAGAGAGTGAGCAGCGAAATAGTAACAAAAAATGTGACAATGAGGGGAAACTATGTCATTCAAACGTTAACCATATAAATTACAGTAACACTAACCGAGCGTCCACATACATATTCCAATCAATTTACATAAATAGACATTCACTAATATATTCCTTTAAAATGGACACATGCAGATAGTTACAGTACACATGTCAGATCAATTACTGGTACACATAAACACTCATAGCTGGACGTGTCTGTCGATCTTGACAATAGTAGACATGTAACAAAAAATGTGACAATAATGGGAAATTATGTCATTCAAACGTATAAATTTTAACCATATAAATTACAGAAATACTAATCGCGCGCACACGTACATATGTCAATCAATTTACATAAATAAACATTCACTAATGTGTACCTTTAAAATGGACACATACAGATAATTACCGTACACATGTCAGTTCAATTACAGGTACACATAAACACACATAGCTTCACGTGTCTGTCGGTCTTGACAATAGTACACATGGATACGCACACAAAACAGTCCATTATCAATTAACGTGTGTGTGTGTGTGTGTGTGTATTTATTTTCTCTTTGTATTTACTATATGTATCAGCAGAATCGAGTTATTAGCTCTTGGACCCCGCCTATCAAATATATGTATTTTTTCTTTTTTATATCTACTACATCAATTTCTCTCTAACACAAACACACACACACACACACACACACACACACACACACACACACACACACACACACACACACACACACACACACACACACACACACACACACAAACTGGAGGCCTACCGTCTAAACGGAGAGAGTTCATTGGCAATAATGCTAATGGTCCCCGATCGAATCTCAGTTGATGCAATAGCAAACTCAACTCAAAAACTGCAAACTGAATACTCACACCCTAAAAGTGACTCGAACCCATACTGCCAGGAGCAACGCAACTGGTATGTACAGGACGCCTTAATCCGCTTGTGTCCATTTTAAAAGAATATATTAGTGAATGTTTATTTATGTAAATTGATTGCAATATGTTTCATTCCAATAAATTTACATAAATTTAATTTAAAAGTGTGATTCCAATCATACATATTCCAATCTTGACATATGTCAAGCGGATTAATGCATCGTGTACATGCCAATTGCGTTGCTCCTGGCAGTATGGGTTCGAGTCACTTCTGGGGTGTGAGTTTTCAGTTGCATATTAAATAAGTTTTCAGTTGCATATTAAATAATAAATATTTATTTATTAAATTTAATTTCATTTATTTATTTATTAAAATAATTATTTAATAATTGAATAAAATATTAATTAAAAAAAATTATTTATTTATTTTTAATAATTAAATACTAAATAATAAATTAAATATTGATATATACTTGTGGGTCCAGGACGCCATCTGTGTCCCCTCAGATGGTCTCCCTTATCACAGTTTGTGTCTATGGATGTGTGTCTGTGTGTGAGTGTGTATATCCCTGTGAGTGTCCGGGTGAATGTGAGTGCCCCTGTGAGTGTCCGGGTGAGTGTGTGTCCGGTTATACCTGTGGGTCCACGAGGCCATCTGTGTCCCCTCAGATGGTCTCCCTTATCACAGTCTATGGGTGTGTGTGAGTGTCCCTGTGAGTGTTCGGGTGAGGGTGTGTGAGTGTGTGAGTGTCCGGGTTTATGTGAGGTTTGGTTCCTGGAACAATCCTTCCTCCCCCCCCTCCCAAAATCTCCTCCCTTATTCCCACCGTGGGTTCGAATCCCAGGTGATTAGACCTGCCCTAAGTCCATGGATCCAAGGTATCCATCCGTGGGCCCAACGGATTTCACCCCTTCCCCACTTTCCAAGGGCCAGGTCAATTCTAGCTATCCAGGGAACCTGTCGAAACAGAGGCAGCTACAGGAGGGGACACACAAATATTTGTGCCCTGCAGTTACACAACCGTTCCGACAGGCTCGATCGCAATGTATCCAGATGAGAACTCGTTCTCTTCCGACTAGACCACGCTGGAGTCGCTGTATGTCTCAAATTTGGTGCCTGTTTTAATAGTTAGTATTTTTGGTGTATTAATTGATTTGTTTTCATTTTTAATTATTTAGTTAGAGAGATTTAGGGAGTTGGGGGGGGGGGGGGGGGGGGGAGCGGGTTGCGTGTGTAGTGGATTGTCAAGATCGTGGTTGGTTAGTATTTATGTAGTTGTGTTCACCTAGTTGTGCTTGCGAGGGTTGAGCTCTCCTCTTTCGGCCCGCCTCTCAACTGTCAATCAATCAATTATTACTAACTATTAAAAATTATTCCACACACACACATCCAGGAAGCCGCCCGTAACAGCTGTCTAACGCCCAGGTACATATTTACTGCTAGGTAACAGGGGCATCAGAATGATAGAAACTCTGCTGATTTCCGTTTGTTCCATCACCGCGAAATGGCATGAGCTAGGATTACGAGTCGAGAGCGACGTCCACTCAGCTATAAAGCCCCCTAGTTTGTGTATTGGTGCAAAAGAGTATTTGGGAGAGGTTAATGGAAAGGAATGATGTTTGGTGGCCTTGAAGGCTTTGGAGTTGGCAGTTATGAATTTAAATATTTATTTTTTTAAGATAGGATATATAAGCAAAAGACGTTACGAGATATAGTAAGAAAAGTTTTTCTGACTGAGGTAAGGTACTGTCTGATTGACTTGTATGTTAGGAAAAAGAATACATATTAGAAACTTAGATGATCTTTTGAAATGTTTCTTAGCAAATAGTTGCAAATTTTTGTGTAAAAAGCATTTGGTTACCGTACCCTAAACTAACACACGTGAGCAAAATTAGTCCACGGGATTCAGAGAGAGTGAGCAGCGAAATAGTAACAAAAAATGTGACAATGAGGGGAAACTATGTCATTCAAACGTTAACCATATAAATTACAGTAACACTAACCGAGCGTCCACATACATATTCCAATCAATTTACATAAATAGACATTCACTAATATATTCCTTTAAAATGGACACATGCAGATAGTTACAGTACACATGTCAGATCAATTACTGGTACACATAAACACTCATAGCTGGACGTGTCTGTCGATCTTGACAATAGTAGACATGTAACAAAAAATGTGACAATAATGGGAAATTATGTCATTCAAACGTATAAATTTTAACCATATAAATTACAGAAATACTAATCGCGCGCACACGTACATATGTCAATCAATTTACATAAATAAACATTCACTAATGTGTACCTTTAAAATGGACACATACAGATAATTACCGTACACATGTCAGTTCAATTACAGGTACACATAAACACACATAGCTTCACGTGTCTGTCGGTCTTGACAATAGTACACATGGATACGCACACAAAACAGTCCATTATCAATTAACGTGTGTGTGTGTGTGTGTGTGTATTTATTTTCTCTTTGTATTTACTATATGTATCAGCAGAATCGAGTTATTAGCTCTTGGACCCCGCCTATCAAATATATGTATTTTTTCTTTTTTATATCTACTACATCAATTTCTCTCTAACACAAACACACACACACACACACACACACACACACACACACACACACACACACACACACACACACACACACACACACACACACACACACACACACACACACACACACACACACACACACAAACTGGAGGCCTACCGTCTAAACGGAGAGAGTTCATTGGCAATAATGCTAATGGTCCCCGATCGAATCTCAGTTGATGCAATAGCAAACTCAACTCAAAAACTGCAAACTGAATACTCACACCCTAAAAGTGACTCGAACCCATACTGCCAGGAGCAACGCAACTGGTATGTACAGGACGCCTTAATCCGCTTGTGTCCATTTTAAAAGAATATATTAGTGAATGTTTATTTATGTAAATTGATTGCAATATGTTTCATTCCAATAAATTTACATAAATTTAATTTAAAAGTGTGATTCCAATCATACATATTCCAATCTTGACATATGTCAAGTGGATTAATGCATCGTGTACATGCCAATTGCGTTGCTCCTGGCAGTATGGGTTCGAGTCACTTCTGGGGTGTGAGTTTTCAGTTGCATATTAAATAAGTTTTCAGTTGCATATTAAATAATAAATATTTATTTATTAAATTTAATTTCATTTATTTATTTATTAAAATAATTATTTAATAATTGAATAAAATATTAATTAAAAAAAAATTATTTATTTATTTTTTAAAATTAAATACTAAATAATAAATTAAATATTGATATATACTTGTGGGTCCAGGACGCCATCTGTGTCCCCTCAGATGGTCTCCCTTATCACAGTTTGTGTCTATGGATGTGTGTCTGTGTGTGAGTGTTTATATCCCTGTGAGTGTCCGGGTGAATGTGAGTGCCCCTGTGAGTGTCCGGGTGAGTGTGTGTCCGGTTATACCTGTGGGTCCACGAGGCCATCTGTGTCCCCTCAGATGGTCTCCCTTATCACAGTCTATGGGTGTGTGTGAGTGTCCCTGTGAGTGTTCGGGTGAGGGTGTGTGAGTGTGTGAGTGTCCGGGTTTATGTGAGGTTTGGTTCCTGGAACAATCCTTCCTCCCCCCCCTCCCAAAATCTCCTCCCTTATTCCCACCGTGGGTTCGAATCCCAGGTGATTAGACCTGCCCTAAGTCCATGGATCCAAGGTATCCATCCGTGGGCCCAACGGATTTCACCCCTTCCCCACTTTCCAAGGGCCAGGTCAATTCTAGCTATCCAGGGAACCAGTCGAAACAGAGGCAGCTACAGGAGGGGACACACAAATATTTGTGCCCTGCAGTTACACAACCGTTCCGACAGGCTCGATCGCAATGTATCCAGATGAGAACTCGTTCTCTTCCGACTAGACCACGCTGGAGTCGCTGTATGTCTCAAATTTGGTGCCTGTATTTATAGTTAGTATTTTTGGTGTATTAATTGATTTGTTTTCATTTTTAATTATTTAGTTAGAGAGATTTAGGGAGTTGGGGCGGGGGGGACCGGGTTGCGTGTGTAGTGGATTGTCAAGATCGTGGTTGGTTAGTATTTATGTAGTTGTGTTCACCTAGTTGTGCTTGCGAGGGTTGAGCTCTCCTCTTTCGGCCCGCCTCTCAACTGTCAATCAATCAATTATTACTAACTATTAAAAATTATTTCATACACACACCCGTAACAGCTGTCTAACGCCCAGGTACATATTTACTGCTAGGTAACAGGGGCATCAGAATGATAGAAACTCTGCTGATTTCCGTTTGTTCCATCACCGCGAAATGGCATGAGCTAGGATTACGAGTCGAGAGCGACGTCCACTCAGCTATAAAGCCCCCTAGTTTGTGTATTGGTGCAAAAGAGTATTTGGGAGAGGTTAATGGAAAGGAATGATGTTTGGTGGCCTTGAAGGCTTTGGAGTTGGCAGTTATGAATTTAAATATTTATTTTTTTAAGATAGGATATATAAGCAAAAGACGTTACGAGATATAGTAAGAAAAGTTTTTCTGGCTGAGGTAAGGTACTGTCTGATTGACTTGTATGTTAGGAAAAAGAATACATATTAGAAACTTAGATGATCTTTTGAAATGTTTCTTAGCAAATAGTTGCAAATTTTTGTGTAAAAAGCATTTGGTTACCGTACCCTAAACAAACACACGTGAGCAAAATTAGTCCACGGGATTCAGAGAGAGTGAGCAGCGAAATAGTAACAAAAAATGTGACAATGAGGGGAAACTATGTCATTCAAACGTTAACCATATAAATTACAGTAACACTAACCGAGCGTCCACATACATATTCCAATCAATTTACATAAATAGACATTCACTAATATATTCCTTTAAAATGGACACATGCAGATAGTTACAGTACACATGTCAGATCAATTACTGGTACACATAAACACTCATAGCTGGACGTGTCTGTCGATCTTGACAATAGTAGACATGTAACAAAAAATGTGACAATAATGGGAAATTATGTCATTCAAACGTATAAATTTTAACCATATAAATTACAGAAATACTAATCGCGCGCACACGTACATATGTCAATCAATTTACATAAATAAACATTCACTAATGTGTACCTTTAAAATGGACACATACAGATAATTACCGTACACATGTCAGTTCAATTACAGGTACACATAAACACACATAGCTTCACGTGTCTGTCGGTCTTGACAATAGTACACATGGATACGCACACAAAACAGTCCATTATCAATTAACGTGTGTGTGTGTGTGTGTATTTATTTTCTCTTTGTATTTACTATATGTATCAGCAGAATCGAGTTATTAGCTCTTGGACCCCGCCTATCAAATATATGTATTTTTTCTTTTTTATATATACTACATCAATTTCTCTCTAACACAAACACACACACACACACACACACACACACACACACACACACACACACACACACACACACACACACACACACACACACACACACACACACACAAACTGGAGGCCTACCGTCTAAACGGAGAGAGTTCATTGGCAATAATGCTAATGGTCCCCGATCGAATCTCAGTTGATGCAATAGCAAACTCAACTCAAAAACTGCAAACTGAATACTCACACCCTAAAAGTGACTCGAACCCATACTGCCAGGAGCAACGCAACTGGTATGTACAGGACGCCTTAATCCGCTTGTGTCCATTTTAAAAGAATATATTAGTGAATGTTTATTTATGTAAATTGATTGCAATATGTTTCATTCCAATCACACATATTCCAATAAATTACATAAATTTAATTTAAAAGTGTGATTCCAATCATACATATTCCAATCTTGACATATGTCAAGCGGATTAATGCATCGTGTACATGCCAATTGCGTTGCTCCTGGCAGTATGGGTTCGAGTCACTTCTGGGGTGTGAGTTTTCAGTTGCATATTAAATAAGTTTTCAGTTGCATATTAAATAATAAATATTTATTTATTAAATTTAATTTAATTTATTTATTTATTAAAATAATTATTTAATAATTGAATAAAATATTAATTAAAAAAAATTATTTATTTATTTTTTAAAATTAAATACTAAATAATAAATTAAATATTGATATATACTTGTGGGTCCAGGACGCCATCTGTGTCCCCTCAGATGGTCTCCCTTATCACAGTTTGTGTCTATGGATGTGTGTCTGTGTGTGAGTGTGTATATCCCTGTGAGTGTCCGGGTGAATGTGAGTGCCCCTGTGAGTGTCCGGGTGAGTGTGTGTCCGGTTATACCTGTGGGTCCACGAGGCCATCTGTGTCCCCTCAGATGGTCTCCCTTATCACAGTCTATGGGTGTGTGTGAGTGTCCCTGTGAGTGTTCGGGTGAGGGTGTGTGAGTGTGTGAGTGTCCGGGTTTATGTGAGGTTTGGTTCCTGGAACAATCCTTCCTCCCCCCCCCCTCCCAAAATCTCCTCCCTTATTCCCACCGTGGGTTCGAATCCCAGGTGATTAGACCTGCCCTAAGTCCATGGATCCAAGGTATCCATCCGTGGGCCCAACGGATTTCACCCCTTCCCCACTTTCCAAGGGCCAGGTCAATTCTAGCTATCCAGGGAACCTGTCGAAACAGAGGCAGCTACAGGAGGGGACACACAAATATTTGTGCCCTGCAGTTACACAACCGTTCCGACAGGCTCGATCGCAATGTATCCAGATGAGAACTCGTTCTCTTCCGACTAGACCACGCTGGAGTCGCTGTATGTCTCAAATTTGGTGCCTGTATTTATAGTTAGTATTTTGGTGTATTAATTGATTTGTTTTCATTTTTAATTATTTAGTTAGAGAGATTTAGGGAGTTGGGGGGGGGGGGAGCGGGTTGCGTGTGTAGTGGATTGTCAAGATCGTGGTTGGTTAGTATTTATGTAGTTGTGTTCACCTAGTTGTGCTTGCGAGGGTTGAGCTCTCCTCTTTCGGCCCGCCTCTCAACTGTCAATCAATCAATTATTACTAACTATTAAAAATTATTTCATACACACACCCGTAACAGCTGTCTAACGCCCAGGTACATATTTACTGCTAGGTACAGGGGCATCAGAATGATAGAAACTCTGCTGATTTCCGTTTGTTCCATCACCGCGAAATGGCATGAGCTAGGATTACGAGTCGAGAGCGACGTCCACTCAGCTATAAAGCCCCCTAGTTTGTGTATTGGTGCAAAAGAGTATTGGGAGAGGTTAATGGAAAGGAATGATGTTTGGTGGCCTTGAAGGCTTTGGAGTTGGCAGTTATGAATTTAAATATTTATTTTTTTAAGATAGGATATATAAGCAAAAGACGTTACGAGATATAGTAAGAAAAGTTTTTCTGACTGAGGTAAGGTACTGTCTGATTGACTTGTATGTTAGGAAAAAGAATACATATTAGAAACTTAGATGATCTTTTGAAATGTTTCTTAGCAAATAGTTGCAAATTTTTGTGTAAAAGCAT
>NW_027191122.1:0-16865 GCF_040958095.1 Procambarus clarkii
GGAGGGAGTGTCACTGGCCTGGGAGGAGGGAGTGTCACTGACCTGGGAGGTGGGAGTGTCACTGACCTGGGAGGAGGGAGTGTCACTGACCTGGGAGGGGAAGTGTCACTGACCTGGGAGGAGGGAGTGTCACTGACTTGGGAGGTGGAAGTGTCACTGACCTGGGAGGAGGGAGTGTCACTGACCTGGGAGGAGGGAGTGTCACTGACCTGGGAGGAGGGAGTGTTACTGACCTGGGAGGTGGGAGTGTCACTGACCTGAGGAGGGAGGGAGTGTCACTGACCTGGGAGGAGGGAGTGTCACTGACCGAAGGTGGTAGTGTCACTGACCTGGGAGGTGGGAGTGTCCACTGACCTGGGAGGTGGAGTGTCACTGACCTGGGAGGTGGAAGTGTCACTGACCTGTGAGGTGGGAGTGTCACTGACCTGGGAGGTGGGAGTGTCACTGACCTGGGAGGAGGGAGTTCACTGACCTGGGAGGTGGAAGTGTCACTGACCTGTGAGGTGGGAGTGTCACTGACCTGGAGGTGGGAGTGTCACTGACCTGGGAGGAGGGAGTGTCACTGACCTGGGAGGTGGAAGTGTCACTGACCTGGAAGGTAGTAGTGACACTGACCTGGGAGGAGGGAGTGTCACTGACCTGGGGGAGGGAGTGTCACTGACCTGGGAGGAGGGGGAGTGTCACTGACCTGGGAGGTGGAAGTGTCACTGACCTGGAAGGTAGTATATAGTGACACTGACCTGGGAGGAGGGAGTGTCACTGACCTGGAGGGGGGGAGTGTCACTGACCTGGGGTGGGAGTGTCACTGACCTGGGAGGTGGGAGTGTCACTGACCTGGGAAGGTGGTAGTGTCCCTGAACTTGGAGGTGGTAGTGTCACTGACCGTGAGGTGGAAGTGTCACTGACCTGGGAGGTGGAGTGTCACTGACATGGGAGGAGGGAGTGTCACTGACCTGTGAGGTGGAAGTGTCACTGACCTGGGAGGAGGGGGGAGTGTCACTGACCTGCGAGGGGGAGTGTCACTGACTTGGGAGGTGGGAGTGTCCCTGACGGGGAGGTGGGAGTGTCACTGACCTGGAGGAGGGAGTGTCACTGACCTGGAAGGTGGGAGTGTCACTGACCTGGGAGGAGGATGAGAGTGTCACTGACCTGGGAGGTGGTAGTGACACTGACCTGGGAGGAGGGAGTGTCACTGACCTGGGAGGTGGAGTGTCACTGAATGGGAGGTGGGAGTGTCACTGACCTGGAAGGTAGTAGTGACATGACTGGGAGGAGGGAGAGTGTCACTGACCTGGGAGGTGGTAGTGTCCCTGACCTGGGAGGAGGGAGTGTCACTGACCTGGGAGGGGGAGTGTCACTGACCTGGGAGGAGGGAGTGTCCCTGACCTGGAAGGTAGTAGTGACACTGACCTGGGAGGAGGGAGTGTCACTGACCTGGGAGGTGGTAGTGTCCCTGACCTGGGAGGTGGGAGTGTCACTGACCAGGAAGGTAGTAGTGACACTGACCTGGGAGGAGGGAGTGTCACTGACCTGGGAGGAGGGAGTGTCACTGACCTGGAAGGTGGTAGTGTCACTGACCTGGGAGGTGGGAGTGTCACTGACCTGGGAGGAGGGAGTGTCACTGACCTGGGAGGATGGAAGTGTCATGACCTGTGAGGTGGGAGTGATGACCTGGGAGGAGGGAGTGTCACTGACCTGGGAGGAGGGAGTGTCACTGACCTGGGAGGAGGGAGTGTCACTGACCTGGGAGGTGGTAGTGTCCCTGACCTGGAAGGTAGTAGTGTTACTGACCTGGGAGGTGGGAGTGTCACTGACCTGGGAGGAGGGAGTGTCTCTGGCCTGGGAGGAGGGAGTGTCACTGACCTGGGAGGTGGGAGTGTCACTGACCTGGGAGGAGGGAGTGTCACTGACCTGGGAGGTGGAAGTGTCACTGACCTGGGAGGAGGGAGTGTCACTGACCTGGGAGGTGGAAGTGTCACTGACCTGGGAGGAGGGAGTGTCACTGACCTGGGAGGAGGGAGGTGTCCTGACCTGGGAGGAGGGAGTGTTACTGACCTGGGAGGTGGGAGTGTCACTGACCTGGGAGGAGGGAGTGTCACTGACCTGGGAGGAGGGAGTGTCACTGACCTGGAAGGTGGTAGTGTCACTGACCTGGGAGGTGGGAGTGTCACTGACCTGGGAGGTGGGAGTGTCACTGACCTCAGAGGTGGAAGTGTCACTGACCTGTGAAGTGGGAGTGTCACTGACCTGGGAGGTGGGAGTGTCACTGACCTGGGAGGAGGGAGTGTCACTGACCTGGCAGGTGGAAGTGTCACTGACCTGTGAGGTGGGAGTGTCACTGACCTGGGAGGTGGGAGTGTCACTGACCTGGGAGGAGGGAGTGTCACTGACCTGGGAGGTGGAAGTGTCACTGACCTGTGAGGTGGGAGTGTCACTGACCTGGGAGGTGGGAGTGTCACTGACCTGGGAGGAGGGAGTGTCACTGACCTGGGAGGTGGAAGTGTCACTGACCTGGAAGGTAGTAGTGACACTGACCTGGGAGGAGGGAGTGTCACTGACCTGGGAGGTGGGAGTGTCACTGACCTGGGAGGAGGGAGTGTCACTGACCTGGGAGGTGGAAGTGTCACTGACCTGGAAGGTAGTATATAGTGACACTGACCTGGGAGGAGGGAGTGTCACTGACCTGGGAGGTGGGAGTGTCACTGACCTGGGAGGTGGGAGTGTCACTGACCTGGGAGGTGGGAGTGTCACTGACCTGGAAGGTGGTAGTGTCCCTGAACTTGGAGGTGGTAGTGTCACTGACCTGTGAGGTGGAAGTGTCACTGACCTGGAGGTGGGAGTGTCACTGACCTGGGAGGAGGGAGTGTCACTGACCTGTGAGGTGGAAGTGTCACTGACCTGGGAGGAGGGAGTGTCACTGACCTGCGAGGTGGGAGTGTCACTGACTTTGGGAGGTGGGAGTGTCCCTGACCTGGGAGGTGGGAGTGTCACTGACCTGGGAGGGGGAGTGTCACTGACCTGGAAGGTGGGAGTGTCACTGACCTGGGAGGAGGAGTGTCACTGACCTGGCAGGTGGTAGTGACACTGACCTGGGAGGAGGGAGTGTCACTGACCTGGGAGGGGGAGTGTCACTGAACTGGGAGGTGGAAGTGTCACTGACCTGGAAGGTAGTAGTGACACTGACCTGGGAGGAGAGTGTCACTGACCTGGAGGTGGTAGTGTCCCTGACCTGGGAGGAGGGAGTGTCACTGACCTGGGAGGTGGGAGTGTCACTGACCTGGGAGGAGGGAGTGTCCCTGACCTGGAAGGTAGTAGTGACACTGACCTGGGAGGAGGGTGTCACTGACCTGGGAGGTGGTAGTGTCCCTGACCTGGGAGGTGGAGTGTCCCTGACCTGGAAGGTAGTAGTGACACTGACCTGGGAGGAGGGAGTGTCACTGACCTGGGAGGTGGAATGTCACTGACCTGTGAGGTTGGAGTGTCCCTGACCAGGAAGGTAGTAGTGACACTGACCTGGGAGGTGGGAGTGTCACTGACCTGGGAGGAGGGAGTGTCACTGACCTGGGAGGTGGAAGTGTCACTGACCTGTGAGTGGGAGTGTCACTGACCTGGGAGGAGAGTGTCACTGACCTGGGGAGGGAGTGTCACTGACCTGGGAGGAGGGAGTGTCACTGACCTGGGAGGTGGTAGTGTCCCTGACCTGGAAGGTAGTGTGTCACTGACCTGGAAGGTGGGAGTGTCACTGACCTGGGAGGAGGGAGTGTCACTGGCCTGGGAGGAGGGAGTGTCACTGACCTGGGAGGTGGGAGTGTCACTGACCTGGGAGGAGGGAGTGTCACTGACCTGGGAGGTGGAAGTGTCACTGACCTGGAGGAGGGAGTGTCACTGACCTGGGAGGTGGAAGTGTCACTACCTGGGAGGAGGGAGTGTCCTGACCTGGGAGGAGGGAGTGTCACTGACCTGGGAGGAGGGAGTGTCACTGACCTGAGGTGGGAGTGTCACTGACCTGGGAGGAGGGAGTGTCACTGACTGGGAGGAGGGAGTGTCACTGACCTGGAAGGTGGTTAGTGTCATGACCTTGGGAGGTGGGAGTGTCACTGGACCTGGGAGGTGGGAGTGTCACTGACCTAGGAGGTGGAAGTGTCACTGACCCTGTGAGCTGGGGTAGTGTCACTGGACCCTGGGAGGTGGGAGTGTCACTGACCTGGGAGGAGGGAGTGTCACTGAACCTGGCAGGTGGAAGTGGTCACTGACCTGTGAGGTGGGAGTGTCACTGACCTGGGAGGTGGGAGTGTCACTGACCTGGGAGGAGGGAGTGTCACTGACCTGGGAGGTGGAAGTGTCACTGACCTGTGAGGTGGGAGTGTCACCTGACCTAGGGAGGTGGGAGTGTCACTGACCTGGGAGTAGGGAGTGTCACTGACCTGGGAGGGGAAGTGTCACTGACCTGGAAGGTAGTAGTGACACTGACCTGGGAGGAGGGAGTGTCACTGACTGGGAGGTGGGAGTGTCACTGACCTGGGACGAGGGAGTGTCACTGACCTGGGAGGTGGACAGTGTTCACTTGACCTGGAAGCGGTCCCAGTAGTAAGTTGGAACACTGACCTGCGGAGGAGTGCGGAGTGTCACTGAACTGGGAGGTGGGAGTGTCACTGACCTGGGAGGTGGTTGGAGTGTCAGACTGAACCTGGGAGGTGGGAAGGTGGTCACTTGACCTGGAAGGTAGATAGGTGTCCCTGAAACTTGGAGAGTTGTAGTGTCCACTGAACTGTGAGGTGGCAAGTGTTACTGCTGACCTGGGAGGTGGTAGTGTCACTGACATGGGAGGAGGGAGTGTCACTGACCTGTGAGGTGGAAGTGTCGCACTGACCTTTTAGGAGGGAGTGTGACTGTCACTGACCTGCGAGCGTGGAGTTTCAGTCACTGACTTTTGGTAGGATGGGGAGTTGTCCCTGCCCTGGTAAGGATTGGTGGAGTTTTGTCACTTGTACCTTGGAGGCGGGAGTTTCACTGCCTGAACCCTGACGGTCGGGATCGTGTCACTGATCCTGGGTCGGAGGGAGTAGTCACTGACCTCGGCCAGGTAGGTAGTGACACTGACCTGGGAGGAGGGAGTGTCACTGACCTGGGAGGTGGGAGTGTCACTGAACTGGGAGGTGGAAGTGTCACTGACCTGGAAGGTAGTAGTGACACTGACCTGGGAGGAGGGAGTGTCACTGACCTGGGAGGTGGTAGTGTCCCTGACCTGGGAGGAGGGAGTGTCACTGACCTGGGAGGTGGGAGTGTCACTGACCTGGGAGGAGGGAGTGTCCCTGACCTGGAAGGTAGTAGTGACACTGACCTGGGAGGAGGGAGTGTCACTGACCTGGGAGGTGGTAGTGTCCCTGACCTGGGAGGTGGGAGTGTCCCTGACCTGGAAGGTAGTAGTGACACTGACCTGGGAGGAGGGAGTGTCACTGACCTGGGAGGTGGAAGTGTCACTGACCTGTGAGGTTGGAGTGTCCCTGACCAGGAAGGTAGTAGTGACACTGACCTGGGAGGTGGGAGTGTCACTGACCTGGGAGGAGGTGTCACTGACCTGGGAGGTGGAAGTGTCACTGACCTGTGAGGTGGGCGTGTCACTGACCTGGGAGGATGGAGTGGTCACTGGACCTGGGAGGAGGGAGTGTCACTGACCTGGGAGGATGGAGTGTCACTGACCTGGGAGGTGGTAGTGTCCCTGACCTGGAAGGTAGTAGTGTCACTGACCTGGTAAGGGGGGTGTCACTGACCTGATGGAGGAGGAGTGTTCCACTGGGCCTGGGAGGAGGGAGTGTCACTGACCTGGGAGGTGGGAGTGTCACTGACCTGGGAGGAGGGAGTGTCACGACCTGGGAGGTGGAAGTGTCACTGACCTGGAGAGTGTGGGGTCACTGACCTGGGAGGTGGAAGTGTCACTGACCTGGAGGAGGTGAGTGTCACTGACCTGGGAAGGAGGGAGTGTCACTGACCTGTGGAGGGGGAGTGTCACTGACCTGGGAGGATGGCGAGTGAGTTCAACTGACCTGGGAGTGAGGGAGTGTCACTGACCTGGGAGGAGGGAGTGTCACTGACCTGGAAGGTGGTAGTGTCACTGACCTGGGAGGTGGGAGTGTCACTGACCTGGGAGGTGGGAGTGTCACTGACCTGGGAGGTGGAAGTGTCACTGACCTGGGAGGTGGGAGTGTCACTGACCTGGGAGGAGGGAGTGTCACTGACCTGGGAGGTGGAAGTGTCACTGACCTGGAAGGTAGTAGTGACACTGACCTGGGAGGAGGGAGTGTCACTGACCTGGGAGGAGGGAGTGTCACTGACCTGGGAGGAGGGAGTGTCACTGACCTGGGAGGTGGAAGTGTCACTGACCTGGAAGGTAGTATATAGTGACACTGACCTGGGAGGAGGGAGTGTCACTGACCTGGGAGGTGGGAGTGTCACTGACCTGGGAGGTGGGAGTGTCACTGACCTGGGAGGTGGGAGTGTCACTGACCTGGAAGGTGGTAGTGTCCCTGAACTTGGAGGTGGTAGTGTCACTGACCTGTGAGGTGGAAGTGTCACTGACCTGGGAGGTGGGAGTGTCACTGACATGGGAGGAGGGAGTGTCACTGACCTGTGAGGTGGAAGTGTCACTGACCTGGGAGGAGGGAGTGTCACTGACCTGCGAGGTGGGAGTGTCACTGACTTTGGGAGGTGGGAGTGTCCCTGACCTGGGAGGTGGGAGTGTCACTGACCTGGGAGGAGGGAGTGTCACTGACCTGGAAGGTGGGAGTGTCACTGACCTGGGAGGAGGGAGTGTCACTGACCTGGGAGGTGGTAGTGACACTGACCTGGGAGGAGGGAGTGTCACTGACCTGGGAGGTGGGAGTGTCACTGAACTGGGAGGTGGGAGTGTCACTGACCTGGAAGGTAGTAGTGACACTGACCTGGGAGGAGGGAGTGTCACTGACCTGGGAGGTGGTAGTGTCCCTGACCTGGGAGGAGGGAGTGTCACTGACCTGGGAGGTGGGAGTGTCACTGACCTGGGAGGAGGGAGTGTCCCTGACCTGGAAGGTAGTAGTGACACTGACCTGGGAGGATCGAGTGTCACTGACCTGGGAGGTGGTAGTGTCCCTGACCTGGGAGGTGGGAGTGTCACTGACCAGGAAGGTAGTAGTGACACTGACCTGGGAGGAGGGAGTGTCACTGACCTGGGAGGAGGGAAGTGTCACTGACCTGGAAGGTGGTAGTAGTACACTGACCTGGGAGGTGGGAGTGTCACTGACCTGGGAGGAGGGAGTGTCACTGACCCTGGGAGGTGGAAGTGTCACTGACCTGTGAGGTGGGAGTGTCACTGACCTGGGAGGAGGAGTGTCACTGACCTGGGAGGAGGGAGTGTCACTGACCTGGGAGGAGGGAGTGTCACTGACCTGGGAGGTGGTAGTGTCCCTGACCTGGAAGGTAGTAGTGTTACTGACCTGGGAGGTGGGAGTGTCACTGACCTGGGAGGAGGGAGTGTCACTGGCCTGGGAGGAGGGAGTGTCACTGACCTGGGAGGTGGGAGTGTCACTGACCTGGGAGGAGGGAGTGTCACTGACCTGGGAGGTGGAAGTGTCACTGACCTGGGAGGAGGGAGTGTCACTGACCTGGGAGGTGGAAGTGTCACTGACCTGGGAGGAGGGAGTGTCACTGACCTGGGAGGAGGGAGGTGTCACTGACCTGGGAGGAAGGAGTGTACTGACCTGGGAGGTGGGAGTGTCACTGACCTGGGAGGAGGGAGTGTCACTGACCTGGGAGAGGGAGTGTCACTAGACCTGGAAGGTTGGTAGTGTCACTGACCTGGGAGGTGGGAGTGTCACTGACCTGGGAGGTGGGAGTGTCACTGACCTCAGAGGTGGAAGTGTCACTGACCTGTGAAGGGGAGTGTCACTGACCTGGGAGGTGGAGAGTGTCACTGACCTGGGAGGAGGGAGTGTCACTGACCCTGGCAGGTGGAAGTGTCACTGACCTGTGAGGTGGGAGTGTCACTGACCTGGGAGGTGGGAGTGTCACGACCCTGGGAGGAGGGAGTGTCACTGACCTGGGAGGTGGAAGTGTCACTGACCTGTGAGGTGGGAGTGTCACTGACCTGGGAGGTGGTAGTGTCCCTGACCTGGGAGGTGGGAGTGTCCCTGACCTGGAAGGTAGTAGTGACCACTGACCTGGGAGGAGGGAGTGTCACTGACCTGGGGAGGTGAAGTGTCACTGACCTGTGAGGTTGGAGTGTCCCTGACCAGGAAGGTAGTAGTGTCACTGACCTGGGAGGAGGGAGTGTCACTGACCTGGGAGGTGGAAGTGTCACTGACCTGTGAGGTGGGAGTGTCACTGACCTGGGAGGAGGGAGTGTCACTGACCTGGGAGGAGGGAGTGTCACTGACCTGGGAGGAGGGAGTGTCACTGACCTGGGAGGTGGTAGTGTCCCTGACCTGGAAGGTAGTAGTGTCACTGACCTGGAAGGTGGGAGTGTCACTGACCTGGGAGGAGGGAGTGTCACTGGCCTGGGAGGAGGGAGTGTCACTGACCTGGGAGGTGGGAGTGTCACTGACCTGGGAGGAGGGAGTGTCACTGACCTGGGAGGTGGAAGTGTCACTGACCTGGGAGGAGGGAGTGTCCCATGAACCTGGAGGTGGAGTGTCACTGACCTGGGAGGAGGGAGGTCACTGACCTGGAGGAGGGAGGTCACTGACGCTGGGAGGAGGGTAGTGTCACTGACCTGGGAGGTGGAGTGTCACCCACTGACCTGGGAGGAGGGAGTGTCACTGAACCTGGGAGGTAGGAAGTGTCACTGACCTGGGAAGGTGGTAAGTGTCACCTGACCTGGGAAGGTGGGAGTGTCACTGACCTGGGAGGTGGGAGTGTCACTGACCTGGGAGTGGAGTGTCACTGACCTGTGAGGTGGGAGTGTCACTGACCTGGGAGGTGGGAGGTGTCACTGACACTGGGGAGGAGGGAGTGTCACTGACCTGGCAGGTGGAAAGTGTCACTGACCTGTGAGGTGGGAGTGGTCACTGACCTGGGAGGTGGGAGTGTCACTGACGGGGACCTGGGAGGAGGGAGTGTCACTGACGGCTGGGAGGTGAAGTGTCACTGACCTGTGAGGTGGGAGTGTCACTGACCTGGGAGGTGGGAGTGTCACTGACCTGGGAGTAGGGAGTGTCACTGACCTGGGAGGTGGAAGTGTCACTGACCTGGAAGGTAGTAGTGACACTGACCTGGGAGGGGGAGTGTCACTGACCTGGAGGTGGGAGTGTCACTGACCTGGGAGGAGGGAGTGTCACTGACCTGGGAGTGGAAGTGGTCACTGACCTGGAAGTAGTATATAGTGACCCTGGACTCCTGGGAGGAAGGGAGTGTCACTGACCTGGGAGGTGGGAGTGTCACTGACCTGGGAGGTGGGAGTGTCACTGACCTGGGAGGTGGGAGTGTCACTGGGACCTGGAAGGTGGTAGTGTCCCTGAAACTTGGAGTGGTAGTGTCACTGACCTGTGAGGTGGAAGTGTTTACTGACCTGGGAGGTGGGAGTGTCACTGACATGGGAGGAGGGAGTGTCACTGACCTGTGAGTGGAAGTGTCACTGACCTGGGAGGGAGTGTCACTGACCTGCGAGGTGGGAGTGTCACTGACTTTGGGAGGTGGGAGTGTCCCTGACCTGGGAGGTGGGAGTGTCACTGACTGGGAGGAGGGAGTGTCACTGGACCTGGAAGGTGGGAGTGTCACTGACCTGGGAGGAGGGAGTGTCACTGACCTGGCAGGTGGTAGTGACACTGACCTGGGAGGAGGAGTGTCACTGACCTGGGAGGCTGGGAGTGTCACTGACCTGGGAGGTGGGAGTGTCACTGACCTGGAAGGTAGTAGTGACACTGACCTGGGAGGAGGGAGTGGCACTGACCTGGGAGGTGGTAGTGTCCCTGACCTGGGAGGAGGGAGTGTCACTGACCTGGGAGGTGGGAGTGTCACTGACCTGGGAGGAGGGAGTGTCACTGACCTGGGAGGTGGAAGTGTCACTGACCTGTGAGGTGGGAGTGTCACTGACTTGGGAGGAGGGAGTGTCACTGACCTGGGAGGAGGGAGTGTCACTGACCTGGGAGGAGGGAGTGTCACTGACCTGGGAGGTGGGAGTGTCACTGAACTGGGAGGTGGGAGTGTCACTGACCTGGAAGGTAGTAGTGACACTGACCTGGGAGGAGGGAGTGTCACTGACCTGGGAGGTGGTAGTGTCCCTGACCTGGGAGGAGGGAGTGTCACTGACCTGGGAGGTGGGAGTGTCACTGACCTGGGAGGAGGGAGTGTCCCTGACCTGGAAGGTAGTAGTGACACTGACCTGGGAGGAGGGAGTGTCACTGACCTGGGAGGTGGTAGTGTCCCTGACCTGGGAGGTGGGAGTGTCACTGACCAGGAAGGTAGTAGTGACACTGACCTGGGAGGAGGGAGTGTCACTGACCTGGGAGGAGGGAGTGTCACTGACCTGGAAGGTGGTAGTGTCACTGACCTGGGAGGTGGGAGTGTCACTGACCTGGGAGGAGGGAGTGTCACTGACCTGGGAGGTGGAAGTGTCACTGACCTGTGAGGTGGGAGTGTCACTGACCTGGGAGGAGGGAGTGTCACTGACCTGGGAGGAGGGAGTGTCACTGACCTGGGAGGAGGGAGTGTCACTGACCTGGGAGGTGGTAGTGTCCCTGACCTGGAAGGTAGTAGTGTTACTGACCTGGGAGGTGGGAGTGTCACTGAACTGGGAGGTGGAAGTGTCACTGACCTGGAAGGTAGTAGTGACACTGACCTGGGAGGAGGGAGTGTCACTGACCTGGGAGGTGGTAGTGTCCCTGACCTGGGAGGAGGGAGTGTCACTGACCTGGGAGGTGGGAGTGTCACTGACCTGGGAGGAGGGAGTGTCCCTGACCTGGAAGGTAGTAGTGACACTGACCTGGGAGGAGGGAGTGTCACTGACCTGGGAGGTGGTAGTGTCCCTGACCTGGGAGGTGGGAGTGTCCCTGACCTGGAAGGTAGTAGTGACACTGACCTGGGAGGAGGGAGTGTCACTGACCTGGGAGGTGGAAGTGTCACTGACCTGGAAGGTAGTAGTGACACTGACCTGGGAGGAGGGAGTGTCACTGACCTGGGAGGTGGTAGTGTCCCTGACCTGGGAGGAGGGAGTGTCACTGACCTGGGAGGTGGGAGTGTCACTGACCTGGGAGGAGGGAGTGTCCCTGACCTGGAAGGTAGTAGTGACACTGACCTGGGAGGAGGGAGTGTCACTGACCTGCGAGGTGGGAGTGTCACTGACTTTGGGAGGTTTGAGTGTCCCTGACCTGGGAGGTGGGAGTGTCACTGACCTGGGAGGAGGGAGTGTCACTGACCTGGAAGGTGGGAGTGTCACTGACCTGGGAGGAGGGAGTGTCACTGACCAGGGAGGTGGTAGTGACACTGACCTGGGAGGAGGGAGTGTCACTGACCTGGGAGGTGGGAGTGTCACTGACCTGGGAGGTGGGAGTGTCACTGACCTGGAAGGTAGTAGTGACACTGACCTGGGAGGAGGGAGTGGCACTGACCTGGGAGGTGGTAGTGTCCCTGACCTGGGAGGAGGGAGTGTCACTGACCTGGGAGGTGGGAGTGTCACTGACCTGGGAGGAGGGAGTGTCACTGACCTGGGAGGTGGAAGTGTCACTGACCTGTGAGGTGGGAGTGTCACTGACTTGGGAGGAGGGAGTGTCACTGACCTGGGAGGAGGGAGTGTCACTGACCTGGGAGGAGGGAGTGTCACTGACCTGGGAGGTGGGAGTGTCACTGAAACTGGGAGGTGGGAGTGTCACTGACCTGGAAGGTAGTAGTGACACTGACCTGGGAGGAGGGAGTGTCACTGACCTGGGAGGTGGTAGTGTCCCTGACCTGGGAGGAGGGAGTGTCACTGACCTGGGAGGTGGGAGTGTCACTGACCTGGGAGGAGGGAGTGTCCCTGACCTGGAAGGTAGTAGTGACACTGACCTGGGAGGAGGGAGTGTCACTGACCTGGAGGTGGTAGTGTCCCTGACTGGGAGGTGGGAGTGTCACTGCCAGGAAGGTAGTAGTGACACTGACCTGGGAGGAGGGAGTGTCAACTGACCCTGGGAGGAGGGAGTGTCCTGACTGACCTGGAAAGGGGTGGTAGTGTCACTGACACTGGGAGGTGGAGTGTCACTGACCTGGGAGGAGGGAGTGTCACTGACCTGGGAGGTGGAAGTGTCACTGACCTGTGAGGTGGGAGTGTCACTGACCTGGGAGGAGGGAGTGTCACTGACCTGGGAGGAGGGGAGTGTCACTGACCTGGGAGGGGAGTGTCACATGACCTGGGAGGTGGTAGTGTCCCTGACCTGGAAGGTAGTAGTGTTACTGACCTGGGAGGTGGGAGTGTCACTGACCCTGGGAGGAGGGAGTGTCACTGGCCTGGGAGGAGGGAGTGTCACTTGACCTGTGGAGGTGGGAGTGTCACTGACCTGGGAGGAGGGAGTGTCACTGACCTGGGAGGTGGAAGTGTCACTGACCTTGGGAGGAGGGAGGTGTCACTGACCTGGGAGGTGGAAGTGTCACTGACCTGGGAGGAGGAGTGTCCATGACCTGGGAGGAGGGAGGTGTCACTGACCTGGGAGGAGGGAGTGTTACTGACCTGGGAGGTGGGAGTGTCACTGACCTGGGAGGAGGGAGTGTCACTGACCTGGGAGGAGGGAGTGTCACTGACCTGGAAGGTGGTAGTGTCACTGACCTGGGAGGTGGGAGTGTCACTGACCTGGGAGGTGGGAGTGTCACTGACCTCAGAGGTGGAAGTGTCACTGACCTGTGAAGTGGGAGTGTCACTGACCTGGGAGGTGGGAGTGTCACTGACCTGGGAGGAGGGAGTGTCACTGACCTGGCAGGTGGAAGTGTCACTGACCTGTGAGGTGGGAGTGTCACTGACCTGGGAGGTGGGAGTGTCACTGACCTGGGAGGAGGGAGTGTCACTGACCTGGGAGGTGGAAGTGTCACTGACCCTGTGAGGTGGGAGTGTCACTGACCTGGGAGGTGGTAGTGTCCCTGACCTGGGAGGTGGGAGTGTCCCTGACCTGGAAGGTAGTAGTGACACTGACCTGGGAGGAGGGAGTGTCACTGACCTGGGAGGTGGAAGTGTCACTGACCTGTGAGGTTGGAGTGTCCCTGACCAGGAAGGTAGTAGTGACACTGACCTGGGAGGTGGGAGTGTCACTGACCTGGGAGGAGGGAGTGTCACTGACCTGGGAGGTGGAAGTGTCACTGACCTGTGAGGTGGGAGTGTCACTGACCTGGGAGGAGGGAGTGTCACTGACCTGGGAGGAGGGAGTGTCACTGACCTGGGAGGAGGGAGTGTCACTGACCTGGGAGGTGGTAGTGTCCCTGACCTGGAAGGTAGTAGTGTCACTGACCTGGAAGGTGGGAGTGTCACTGACCTGGGAGGAGGGAGTGTCACTGGCCTGGGAGGAGGGAGTGTCACTGACCTGGGAGGTGGGAGTGTCACTGACCTGGGAGGAGGGAGTGTCACTGACCTGGGAGGTGGAAGTGTCACTGACCTGGGAGGAGGGAGTGTCACTGACCTGGGAGGTGGAAGTGTCACTGACCTGGGAGGAGGGAGTGTCACTGACCTGGGAGGAGGGAGTGTCACTGACCTGGGAGGAGGGAGTGTCACTGACCTGGGAGGTGGGAGTGTCACTGACCTGGAGGAGGGAGTGTCACTGACCTGGGAGGAGGGAGTGTCACTGACCTGGAAGGTGGTAGTGTCACTGACCTGGGAGGTGGGAGTGTCACTGACCTGGGAGGTGGGAGTGTCACTGACCTGGGAGGTGGAAGTGTCACTGACCTGTGAGGTGGGAGTGTCACTGACCTGGGAGGTGGGAGTGTCACTGACCTTGGGAGGAGGGAGTGTCACTGACCTGGCAGTGGAAGTGTCACTGACCTGTGAGGTGGGAGTGTCACTGACCTGGGAGGTGGGAGTGTCACTGACCTGGGAGGAGGGAGTGTCACTGACCTGGGAGGTGGAAGTGTTACTGACCTGTGAGGTGGGAGTGTCACTGACCTGGGATGGTGGGAGTGTCACTGACCTGGGAGTAGGGAGTGTCACTGACCTGGGAGGTGGAAGTGTCACTGACCTGGAAGGTAGTAGTGACACTGACCCTGGGAGGAGGGAGTGTCACTGACCTGGGAGGTGGGAGTGTCACTGACCTGGGAGGAGGGAGTGTCACTGACCTGGGAGGTGGAAGTGTCACTGACCTGGAAGGTAGTATATAGTGACACTGACCTGGGAGGAGGGAGTGTCACTGACCTGGGAGGTGGGAGTGTCACTGACCTGGGAGGTGGGAGTGTCACTGACCTGGGAGGTGGGAGTGTCACTGACCTGGAAAGGTGGTAGTGTCCCTGAACTTGGAGGTGGTAGTGTCACTGACCTGTGAGGTGGAAGTGTTTACTGACCTGGGAGGTGGGAGTGTCACTGACATGGGAGGAGGAGTGTCACTGACCTGTGAGGTGGAAGTGTCACTGACCTGGAGGAGGGAGTGTCACTGACCTGCGAGGTGGGAGTGTCACTGACTTTGGGAGGTGGGAGTGTCCCTGACCTGGGAGGTGGGAGTGTCACTGACCTGGGAGGAGGGAGTGTCACTGACCTGGAAGGTGGGAGTGTCACTGACCTGGGAGGAGGGAGTGTCACTGACCTGGCAGGTGGTAGTGACACTGACCTGGGAGGAGGGAGTGTCACTGACCTGGGGAGGTGGGAGTGTCACTGAACTGGGAGGTGGAAGTGTCACTGACCTGGAAGGTAGTAGTGACACTGACCTGGGAGGAGGGAGTGTCACTGACCTGGGAGGTGGTAGTGTCCCTGACCTGGGAGGAGGGAGTGTCACTGACCTGGGAGGTGGGAGTGTCACTGACCTGGGAGGAGGGAGTGTCCCTGACCTGGAAGGTAGTAGTGACACTGACCTGGGAGGAGGGAGTGTCACTGACCTGGAGGTGGTAGTGTCCCTGACCTGGGAGGTGGGAGTGTCCCTGGACCTGGAAGGTAGTAGTGACACTGACCTGGGAGGAGGGAGTGTCACTGACCTGGGAGGTGGAAGTGTCACTGACCTGGAAGGTAGTAGTGACACTGACTGGGAGGAGGGATGTCCACTGGACCTGGGAGGTGGTAGTGTCCCTGACCTGGGAGGAGGGAGTGTCACTGACCTGGGAGGTGGGAGTGTCACTGACCTGGGAGGAGGAGTGTCCCTGACCTGGAAGGTAGTAGTAGTGACACTGACTGGGAGGAGGGAGTGTCACTGACCTGCGAGGTGGGAGTGTCACTGACTTTGGGAGGTGTGAGTGTCCCTGACCTGGGAGGTGGGAGTGTCACTGATGGGAGGAGGGAGTGTCACTGACCTGGAAGGGGAGTGTCACTGACCTGGGAGGAGGGAGTGTCACTGACCAGGGAGTTGGGTAGTGACACTGACCTGGGAGGAGGGAGTGTCACTGACCTGGGAGGTGGGAGTGTCACTGACCTGGGAGGTGGGAGTGTCACTGACCTGGAAGGTAGTAGTGACACTGACCTGGGAGGAGGGAGTGGCACTGACCTGGGAGGTGGTAGTGTCCCTGACCTGGGAGGAGGGAGGTCACTGACCTGGGAGGTGGGAGTGTCACTGACCTGGGAGGAGGGAGTGTCCCTGACCTGGAAGGTAGTAGTGACACTGACCTGGGAGGAGGGAGTGAGTGTCACTGACCTGGGAGGTGGTAGTTCCGACCTGGGAGGTGGAGTGTCCCTGACCTGGAAGGTAGTAGTGACACTGACCTGGAGGAGGGAGTGTCACTGACCTGGGAGGTGGAAGTGTCAGACCTGTGAGGTGGGGTGTCCTGACCAGGAAGGTAGTAGTGACACTGACCTGGGAGTGGAGTGTCACTGACCTGGGAGGAGGGAGTGTCACTGACCTGGAGGTGGAAGTGTCACTGACCTGTGAGGTGGGAGTGTCACTGACTTGGGAGGAGGGAGTGTCACTGACCTGGGAGGGGAGGGAGTGTCACTGACCTGGGAGGAGGGAGTGTCACTGGCCTGGGAGGAGGGAGTGTCACTGACCTGGGAGGTGGGAGTGTCACGACCTGGGAGGAGGGAGTGTCACTGACCTGGGAGGTGGAAGTGTCACTGACCTGGGAGGAGGGTAGTGTCACTGACCTGGGAGGTGGAAGTGTCACTGCCTGGGAGGAGGGAGTGTCACTGACCTGGGAGGGAGTGTCACTGACCTGGGAGGAGGGAGTGTTACTGACCTGGGAGGTGGGAGTGTCACTGACCTGGGAGGTGGGAGTGTCACTGACCTGGGAGGTGGAGTGTCACTGACCTGGAAGGTAGTAGTGACACTGACCTGGGAGGAGGGAGTGTCACTGACCTGGGAGGTGGTAGTGTCCCTGACCTGGGAGGAGGGAGTGTCACTGACCTGGGAGGTGGGAGTGTCACTGACCTGGGAGGAGGGAGTGTCCCTGACCTGGGAAGGTAGTAGTGACACTGACCTGGGAGGAGGGAGTGCACTGACCTGGGAGATGGTAGTGTCCCTGACCTGGGAGGTGGGAGTGTCCCTGACCTGGAAGGTAGTAGTGACACTGACCTGGGAGGAGGGAGTGTCACTGACCTGGGAGGTGGAAGTGTCACTGACCTGTGAGGTGGGGGTGTCCCTGACCAGGAGGTAGTAGTGACACTGACCTGGGAGGTGGGAGTGTCACTGACCTGGGAGGAGGGAGTGTCATGACCTGGGAGGTGGAAGTGTCACTGACCTGTGAGGTGGGGAGTGTCACTGATTGGAGGAGGGAGTGTCACTGACCTGGGAGGAGGGAGTGTCACTGACCTGGGA
>NW_027191123.1:0-5000 GCF_040958095.1 Procambarus clarkii
AAACAAAAACAAAACGAAAAACAAACAACAAAACAAAAAAAACAAAAAAAAACATTATTGCCAAACAGCATTTGGTGTTCCCAGGCGGTCACCCATCCAAGTACTAACCAAACCCAACGTTGCTTAACTTCGCTGATCGGACGAGAAGCGGTGTTCTCAACGTGGTATGGCCGTTGGCATGAGACTGCCTACACATTGTGGCTAATAACCAACTCTTTTTAGTCATCACGGCAGGATACGGACCTTCTTGTGGTGTCTTAATGGTAATTGTATCCTAACATATTTTTGTCTCCTTGGCATGGATATTTAACATCGTTTATTCAGTCTTGGGTTTATGTTCTTTCGCCATTTACAGACATTTTACATCTACCTACTTCCTCAGCCTACCCTGCCAATTTCTAATGAATTTGTGGATTTTCTTTTGTAATACATACATGTGTGTGCTCATCTGCTCTTCAGTTTTTATGATATTTGTCTCATCTGTCCTGCTTTATGATACTTTTACAAAGAACATGAACAAATGCTTCTATTTTAGAGAAGATATGGGATCCAGGTTTCGGAGCCGTAAAACCAACCGTCGTGATTGGTGGACGAGTTGCCAGGTTGCAGCTTCTGTACCGTGCCGGCACATAAATAGGTTCGGCTCAAGCGGCGGCAGCATCATTCCCCCGTGACTGTCTGAGCGTCTCTCATCACCTTGGTTATCTCATCATCATCATGGTAGAAGCAAAGCCTACCAAGAAGGCTGCGGCTGCTGCTGCTGTGGTGGCCACCACCAGGAAACCTCGCGTCCAGGTTGCTCACCCGAAAACTAGTCAAATGGTTCTAGCCGCGGTCGCAGCACTCAAAGACCGTAAGGGCTCGTCTCTACAAGCAATCAAGAAGTACGTTGTTGCCAACAACAAAGTCGAGGCTGCCAAGATCGCCATTTACATCCGAAGATTTCTCAAGAAAGCAGTGGCTGACGGCATTCTTGTTCAGACCAAGGGAAGTGGAGCTAGTGGATCATTCAAGCTGGCCGTAGCAGAGAAGAGGGCCGTTCTAACTCCCAAGAAAGCCACCACAACCAAGAAACCATCTACAGCAGCAAAGAAGGCCGTGGTAACTCCCAAGAAAGCCGCCACAAGCAACAAACCACCTACAGCCTTGAAAAAGAAGCAGCAGCAGCAGCTTGTTGTTGGGAACAAAAAGCCCAAAATAAAGAGAGCTTCAAAATCTCCCAAACCACCCAAGGCAAAGAAAGCTGTCAAGAAAACAACAAAGGCAAAATAAACGACGACATGCAAGCAGCATGAATACACATGACAATAAACATCCAGGCCTCCCCCCTCAGTGGAGGGGCCTCATATGATTCCAAAAAGAGTTTAGTTTTGTAGACAAATAAATCATTACTTTTGGGGTAGATTTACTCTGTATATTATATATATATATATATATATATATATATATATATATATATATATATATATATATATATATATATATATATATATATATACACATACATGGGTGAGGTGATATGGTACCAAAGTTTTGGGTGAGGTGATTGACATTTACACAAGATAAAACACGAACCAATGGGAATAAAAACATAAGAATGGAAGTAACTGCAGAAGGCCTATTGGCCCATAACACAAGCACTTCCTCTTGATGCTTCTATATTGGTTCGGAGTCTTGAAGCTATAATATATATATATATATATATATATATATATATATATATATATATATATATATATATATATATATATATATATATATATATATATATATATATATATATATATATATATATATATATATGCACACAAAACTAAATAGTCTTGTTAGACAAATTGCCCCTATTAGAGGCAAGTTGACTAACAAGCCGAATGACTGCAATTGTTTTGAATTTGAGTTAAATCTAACATAGAAATGTAATCAAACCTAACCTAACCTATGCTAACCCAAGCTAAGCTAACCTAACCTAACCTAAGCTAACCCAAGCTAAGCTAAGCTAACCTAACCTAACCTAAGCTAAGCTAACCTAACCTAACCTAACCCAGCAATTCATGATCTTAATATAATACTGTTAATTGGATAAACCAATTTGGAAAGAAATGTTCGAAAATAACAAAATTAACTGTGCTTGTTAGGAAAATTGGGCCTTGCATACTTGTCCCAATAGTGTGGTTCTCGCTTTTAGGTACGACATAAACGTATACCTAAGTTGAGAGAGAAAAAGATTCGCACTCAAACATGCATATCGATTGCCAGTCCTGAATTCTGGGTAGATATTCGTGTCCTCCCTTTTCATTTACCATCATTTGGATACTATCAAAACAGCTCTGAGAAGGATAAAATGAATAAAACGGGTAGCTCACTCATGTAAAAAGGAAGAGTTGGGAAAGATCTCTCTCTCTCTCTCTCTCTCCCTCACCCCCCCCCCCCCCCACCACCAATGATCCTGCTCTGCTAGTATATAACGGAACAAACCTTCCCCCCCCCCCACCCCTCCCTCCCCAATCAGAGTCCCTTTAAGCATGCGAGGATAAAAAATAGATTTCATAAGACCCAATGTGCTAGCTGATATCAAAACAATTTATGTTATCGTCTATTAAGCCCTTCAGTAAAAAAGTATAGGGACCTAATTAGGTCCCGTTTTGAGGTGGTGGTGGGTGGAATCGATGGATTAGCCAAGCTCTTATCCGCCGAATCCGTAGAGGGTACGACCCTGGCGCTTCAGAGCGTACACCACGTCCATGGCAGTGACGGTCTTCCTCTTGGCGTGTTCCGTGTAGGTTACAGCATCACGGATGACGTTCTCGAGGAACACCTTCAGGACGCCACGGGTCTCTTCGTAGATGAGACCCGAAATACGCTTCACGCCGCCACGACGAGCTAAGCGACGAATAGCGGGCTTGGTGATGCCCTGGATGTTGTCACGTAGCACCTTACGATGACGCTTGGCGCCACCCTTTCCGAGTCCCTTGCCTCCCTTGCCGCGTCCAGTCATGGTGTTGAAGTTGTGTGAATAATAAAATTTCGGCACGATTTCCCCAGACTATATCCCGTCAAGCGGACGTACTTGTAGCATGGCAACTCCTAACTCCTGCCTGTCCTTACTTTATGCTTGTACTCGAGCAGAAACACGGCTTTCTCACAACGCTTTCAAAACTGCAGTTGCCTACTCGTCTGTTTCACGTCTCTGTGAAATGACTTTTGCACAAATCCAAAAAATAGAGCAAAATCAGCGATAATAGTGTTTGAGGTGAGCTGCCTGTTGGCTGCAGCCAGAGGAAGGAGGGGAGGGGCAACGGGGTGACGTAGGCGAGTCGAGCAGCCAATGGCGCTCGAGCAAGCGCCTCGAGACGGCGTATATAAGCAAAAATTTTTCGGCGCCGGCCATCACAAACCACAGTTGTTCACCATGGCTCGCACCAAGCAGACTGCTCGCAAGTCCACGGGAGGCAAGGCTCCTCGTAAGCAGCTGGCCACCAAGGCAGCACGCAAATCTGCTCCTGCCACAGGGGGCGTGAAGAAGCCTCACCGTTACAGGCCCGGAACGGTCGCCCTGCGTGAGATCCGTCGTTACCAGAAGAGCACAGAGTTGCTCATCAGGAAACTTCCCTTCCAGCGTCTGGTGCGCGAGATTGCCCAGGACTTCAAGACCGATCTTCGCTTCCAGTCGTCTGCCGTCATGGCTTTACAGGAGGCATCCGAGGCTTACCTGGTCGGTCTCTTCGAGGACACTAACCTCTGTGCCATCCACGCCAAGCGTGTCACCATCATGCCAAAGGACATTCAGCTTGCTCGCCGTATCCGTGGAGAGCGTGCATAAGCTAAAACGACCACCCTAGTATACACCAAACTCGGCCCTTCTCAGGGCCAAAATATCCTTCTAAGGAGATTTCAGACATTCCTAGCATCAGTCATATGAATTAACCTTCATCTATACATATAATAAATAAATAAATACAATAATTTAGGTGGCATACATACACTGTACACGTGATATCAATAAATCAAGTCATTTGTAGTACAACCTGTCCTCTTACAAACAAAACGCCGTCGCTTTTCATTCTTATGCACTGCCAAGGATCCTCCCCCCCCCCTCCAAAAAAAAAAAAAAAAAAATTGTCATACTGTACTAGAAATAAAAGCAGCTTGTATAAGTGACATACTGTCCTGTCCTGTTTTATTCTGTTTTTGGTCCTCTGGCTTAATCTGTTAAGTTAGGAGATGACATTTTAAATTAACCGTTTTCTTGACATTTTCAAACCTTAAGAGGGTGGCCTGCATAGTAATCCTAATGTGGAACATAACAATGAATCTCTAATCTCTAGAAAAAAGATACCGAGTGTTTATATGTGTGTTGAGAGAGAGAGAGAGAGAGAGAGAGAGAGAGAGAGAGAGAGAGAGAGAGAGAGAGAGAGAGAGAGAGAGAGAGAGAGAGAGAGAGAGAGAGAGAGAGGAGACATGCAGAGACAGAGACAGAGACAGACAGACAGACAGACAGAGACTGAGAGAGAGAAACACACACAGACAGTTTCATAAATATTCTCATTTTATAGCTATTTGCTTTCAGTGACAGAGGTTTTTGTTATAATAGTATTGGTGTCTAACACTCACAATCTCTTTAGAAATTAAAGTGTGGCTCCAATGGAGCCGAGTTTGTTGGTTTGAGGCCAAGCCACCACCACAGGGCAGTAAGTAAGCCGTTTACTTGGAGGAGGTGTACTTGGTGACGGCCTTAGTGCCCTCAGAGACGGCGTGCTTGGCCAGTTCTCCGGGCAACAGGAGCCTTACAGCCGTCTGGATCTCCCGACTGGTAATGGTGGAACGCTTGTTGTAGTGGGCCAGGCGAGAAGCCTCGGCGGCGATGCGCTCGAAGATGTCGTTCACGAACGAGTTCATGATCGACATGGCTTTGGAAGAGATACCAGTGTCGGGGTGGACCTGCTTCAGCACTTTGTAGATGTAGATGCTGTAGCTCTCCTTCCTCCTGCGCTTCTTTTTCT
>NW_027191123.1:7500-16858 GCF_040958095.1 Procambarus clarkii
AGTATTGGCTGGCTGGCAGGCAGGCAGGCAGGCAGGCAGGCATTTGAGGGTTATTATTTCGCCTGTTGATTGGGGGGAGGGTTGATGTGTTAGGGGGTTTTCGGTTAGGTGTGGTGGTGGTGATTGGTGGTGGTGGTGATTGGTGGTGATTGGTGGTGAGTAGTGGTGAGTAGTGGTGGTGGTGGTGGTGGTGGTGGTGGTGGTGGTAGTAGTAGGTGGGAGGGGGGGGGGGGGGGAAGGGGAATGATGGTCTGTGGATTCCTTCTCCGTACCCCTTACATATAAGCAAAAACATGCCTTCCTGTGGGTATAGAAACATTAACACAAATTATATCAGTAACTGATATTGTAGCCTTTTAAACAGAAAAGATTTGTACATACAAATACTTTTAAATTATCATTTATTTGTGGAAATGGCATTTACGTCATTAAATTGATACCTCAGCATCAAGTGTCCTGCAGTGGTCCAGTGGTAAAGTGTATATAAGTGATGCGTATTCTTGGAGTTGCGAGTTCAAACCCGGATTAAGCTATATATATATATATATATATATATATATATATATATATATATATATATATATATATATATATATATATATATAATATATATATATATATATATATATATACAACATGTTTTGTTTTGGTTGTTTGTTTTTGTATAAAGCCTCACACACTATATTAAGCGAGTTTGTTTTAAACATGACATACATATTAATTCATTTTACCAGGCCTTATTCCACACAACTCCGTGAATTTCCCGTGGAGCCAGCCAGCCAGCCAGCCAGCCAGCCAGCCAGCCAGCCAGCCAGCCATTCAAACAAAAACAAACGAAACAAAACAAAACAAAACAAAAAACATTATTGCCAACAGCATTTGGTGTTCCCAGGCGGTCACCCATCCAAGTACTAACCAAACCCAACGTTGCTTAACTTCGCTGATCGGACGAGAAGCGGTGTTCTCAACGTGGTATGGCCGTTGGCATGAGACTGCCTACACATTGTGGCTAATAACCAACTCTTTTTAGTCATCACGGCAGGATACGGACCTTCTTGTGGTGTCTTAATGGTAATTGTATCCTAACATATTTTTGTCTCCTTGGCATGGATATTTAACATCGTTTATTCAGTCTTGGGTTTATGTTCTTTCGCCATTTACAGACATTTTACATCTACCTACTTCCTCAGCCTACCCTGCCAATTTCTAATGAATTTGTGGATTTTCTTTTGTAATACATACATGTGTGTGCTCATCTGCTCTTCAGTTTTTATGATATTTGTCTCATCTGTCCTGCTTTATGATACTTTTACAAAGAACATGAACAAATGCTTCTATTTTAGAGAAGATATGGGATCCAGGTTTCGGAGCCGTAAAACCAACCGTCGTGATTGGTGGACGAGTTGCCAGGTTGCAGCTTCTGTACCGTGCCGGCACATAAATAGGTTCGGCTCAAGCGGCGGCAGCATCATTCCCCCGTGACTGTCTGAGCGTCTCTCATCACCTTGGTTATCTCATCATCATCATGGTAGAAGCAAAGCCTACCAAGAAGGCTGCGGCTGCTGCTGCTGTGGTGGCCACCACCAGGAAACCTCGCGTCCAGGTTGCTCACCCGAAAACTAGTCAAATGGTTCTAGCCGCGGTCGCAGCACTCAAAGACCGTAAGGGCTCGTCTCTACAAGCAATCAAGAAGTACGTTGTTGCCAACAACAAAGTCGAGGCTGCCAAGATCGCCATTTACATCCGAAGATTTCTCAAGAAAGCAGTGGCTGACGGCATTCTTGTTCAGACCAAGGGAAGTGGAGCTAGTGGATCATTCAAGCTGGCCGTAGCAGAGAAGAGGGCCGTTCTAACTCCCAAGAAAGCCACCACAACCAAGAAACCATCTACAGCAGCAAAGAAGGCCGTGGTAACTCCCAAGAAAGCCGCCACAAGCAACAAACCACCTACAGCCTTGAAAAAGAAGCAGCAGCAGCAGCTTGTTGTTGGGAACAAAAAGCCCAAAATAAAGAGAGCTTCAAAATCTCCCAAACCACCCAAGGCAAAGAAAGCTGTCAAGAAAACAACAAAGGCAAAATAAACGACGACATGCAAGCAGCATGAATACACATGACAATAAACATCCAGGCCTCCCCCCTCAGTGGAGGGGCCTCATATGATTCCAAAAAGAGTTTAGTTTTGTAGACAAATAAATCATTACTTTTGGGGTAGATTTACTCTGTATATATATATATATATATATATATATATATATATATATATATATATATATATATATATATATATATATATATATATACACATACATGGGTGAGGTGATATGGTACCAAAGTTTTGGGTGAGGTGATTGACATTTACACAAGATAAAACACGAACCAATGGGAATAAAAACATAAGAATGGAAGTAACTGCAGAAGGCCTATTGGCCCATAACACAAGCACTTCCTCTTGATGCTTCTATATTGGTTCGGAGTCTTGAAGCTATAATATATATATATATATATATATATATATATATATATATATATATATATATATATATATATATATATATATATATATATATATATATATATGCACACAAAACTAAATAGTCTTGTTAGACAAATTGCCCCTATTAGAGGCAAGTTGACTAACAAGCCGAATGACTGCAATTGTTTTGAATTTGAGTTAAATCTAACATAGAAATGTAATCAAACCTAACCTAACCTATGCTAACCCAAGCTAAGCTAACCTAACCTAACCTAAGCTAACCCAAGCTAAGCTAAGCTAACCTAACCTAACCTAAGCTAAGCTAACCTAACCTAACCTAACCCAGCAATTCATGATCTTAATATAATACTGTTAATTGGATAAACCAATTTGGAAAGAAATGTTCGAAAATAACAAAATTAACTGTGCTTGTTAGGAAAATTGGGCCTTGCATACTTGTCCCAATAGTGTGGTTCTCGCTTTTAGGTACGACATAAACGTATACCTAAGTTGAGAGAGAAAAAGATTCGCACTCAAACATGCATATCGATTGCCAGTCCTGAATTCTGGGTAGATATTCGTGTCCTCCCTTTTCATTTACCATCATTTGGATACTATCAAAACAGCTCTGAGAAGGATAAAATGAATAAAACGGGTAGCTCACTCATGTAAAAGGAAGAGTTGGGAAAGATCTCTCTCTCTCTCTCTCTCCCCTCACCCCCCCCCCCACCACCACCAATGATCCTGCTCTGCTAGTATATAACGGAACAAACCTTCCCCCCCCCCCCCACCCCTCCCTCCCCAATCAGAGTCCCTTTAAGCATGCGAGGATAAAAAATAGATTTCATAAGACCCAATGTGCTAGCTGATATCAAAACAATTTATGTTATCGTCTATTAAGCCCTTCAGTAAAAAAGTATAGGGACCTAATTAGGTCCCGTTTTGAGGTGGTGGTGGGTGGAATCGATGGATTAGCCAAGCTCTTATCCGCCGAATCCGTAGAGGGTACGACCCTGGCGCTTCAGAGCGTACACCACGTCCATGGCAGTGACGGTCTTCCTCTTGGCGTGTTCCGTGTAGGTTACAGCATCACGGATGACGTTCTCGAGGAACACCTTCAGGACGCCACGGGTCTCTTCGTAGATGAGACCCGAAATACGCTTCACGCCGCCACGACGAGCTAAGCGACGAATAGCGGGCTTGGTGATGCCCTGGATGTTGTCACGTAGCACCTTACGATGACGCTTGGCGCCACCCTTTCCGAGTCCCTGCCTCCCTTGCCGCGTCCAGTCATGGTGTTGAAGTTGTGTGAATAATAAAATTTCGGCACGATTTTCCCCAGACTATATCCCGTCAAGCGGATGCGTACTGTAGCATGGCAACTCCTAACTCCCTGCCTGTCCTTACTTTATGCTTGTACTCGAGCAGAAACACGGCTTTCTCACAACGCTTTCAAAACTGCAGTTGCCTACTGTCCTGTTTCACGTCTTCTGTGAAATGGACTTTTGCACAAATCAAAAAATAGAGCAAAATCAGCGATAATAGTGTTTTGAGGTGAGCTGCCTGTTGGCTGCAGCCAGAGGAAGGAGGGAGGGGCCAACGGGGGTGACGTAAGGCGAGTCGAGCAGCCAATGGCGCTCGAGCAAGCGCCTCGAGACGGCGTATATAAGCAAAAATTTTTCGGCGCCGGCCCATCACAAACCACAGTGTTCACCATGGCTCGCCACCAAGCAGACTGCTCGCAAGTCCACGGGAGGCAAGGCTCCTCGTAAGCAGCTGGCCCCACCAAGGCAGCACGCAAATCTGCTCCTGCCACAGGGGCGTGAAAGAAGCCTCACGTTACAGGCCCCGGAACGGTTCGCCCTGCGTGAGATCCGTCGTTACCAGAAGAGCACAGAGTTGCTCATCAGGAAACTTCCCTTCCAGCGTCTGGTGCGCGAGATTGCCCAGGACTTCAAGGACCGATCTTCGCTTCCAGTCGTCTGCCGTCATGGCTTTACAGGAGGCATCCGAGGGCCTTACCTGGTCGGTCTCTTCGAGGACACTAACCTCTGTGCCATCCACGCCAAGCGTGTCACCATCATGCCAAAGGACATTCAGCTTGCTCGCCGTATCCGTGGAGAGCGTGCATAAGCTAAAACGACCACCCTAGTATACACCAAACTCGGCCCTTCTCAGGGCCCAAAATATCCTTCTAAGGAGATTTCAGACATTCCTAGCATCAGTCATATGAATTAACCTTCATCTATACATATAATAAATAATAAATACAATAATTTAGGTGGCATACATACACTGTACACGTGATATCAATAAATCAAGTCATTTGTAGTACAACCTGTCCTCTTACAAACAAAACGCCGTCGCTTTTCATTCTTATGCACTGCCAAGGATCCTCCTCCCCCCCCCCCCCCCCCCCTCCAAAAAAAAAAAAAAAATTGTCATACTGTACTAGAAATAAAAGCAGCTTGTATAAGTGACATACTGTCCTGTCCTGTTTTATTCTGTTTTTGGTCCTCTGGCTTAATCTGTTAAGTTAGGAGATGACATTTTAAATTAACGTTTTCTTGACATTTTCAAACCTTAAGAGGGTGGCCTGCATAGTAATCCTAATGTGGAACATAACAATGAATCTCTAATCTCTAGAAAAAAGATACCGAGTGTTTATATGTGTGTTGAGAGAGAGAGAGAGAGAGAGAGAGAGAGAGAGAGGAGAGAGAGAGATGAGAGAGAGAGAGAGAGACGAGAGAGAGAGATGAGAGTAGAGAGATAGAGAAGAGAGAGAGAGAGAGAGAAGAGAGAGAGAGGAGAGAGAGAGAGAGAGAGAGAGCTGAGAAGAGAGAGAGAAGAGAGAGAGAGACATGCAGAGACAGAGAAGACAGAGACAGACAGACAGACAGACAGAGACTGAGAGAGAGAAACACACACAGACAGTTTCATAAATATTCTCATTTTATAGCTATTTGCTTTCAGTGACAGAGGTTTTTGTTATAATAGTATTGGTGTCTAACACTCACAATCTCTTTAGAAATTAAAGTGTGGCTCCAATGGAGCCGAGTTTGTTGGTTTGAGGCCAAGCCACCACCACAGGGCAGTAAGTAAGCCGTTTACTTTGGAGGAGGTGTACTTGGTGGACGGCCTTAGTGCCCTCCAGAGACGGCGTGCTTGGCCAGTTCTCCGGGCAACAGGAGCCTTACAGCCGTCTGGATCTCCCGACTGGTAATGGGGAACGCTTGTTGTAGTGGGCCAGGCGAGAAGCCTCGGCGGCGATGCGCTCGAAGATGTCGTTCACGAACGAGTTCATGATCGACATGGCTTTGGAAGAGATACCAGTGTCGGGGTGGACCTGCTTCAGCACTTTGTAGATGTAGATGCTGTCGCTCTCCTTCCTCCTGCGCTTCTTTTCTCTTATCGCCCTTGGCAATGGCCTTCTGGGCCTTTCCGGCCTTCTTGGCAGCCTTCCAGATGCCTTGGGTGGCATGATGATGCTCGTGCTGGCTGGCGTTTGCGATACAATAATGAACTTTTGCGCGAGTCGAGCTTCCATTTCCTTTTATATCCCGCTCGCGACTCAGCTCATGAGCGGGGGTTCGCGTGGCGGAGCGCGCTGATTGGTCAGTGGCGGACTCCCTTGATCCTGAGCGGTGGTATATAACACGAAGCTCGATCTGCGGGCCGGCATCATAAAAAAAACACCACAAACCCACAACAGCCAGCCAGCAATGTCAGGACGCGGCAAGGGAGGCAAAGTGAAGGGCAAGTCAAAGTCTCGCTCCAGCAGGGCCGGACTTTCAGTTCCCCGTGGGCAGAATTCACCGTCTGCTGCGTAAAGGCAACTACGCCGAACGCGTCGGTGCTGGCGCTCCTGTCTACCTGGCAGCCGTCATGGAATACTCGCTGCCGAAGTTCTGGCGCTCGCCGGTAACGCCGCCCGTGACAACAAGAAGACCCGTATCATCCCACGTCACTTGCAGTGGCCATCCGCAACGACCGAAGAACTCAACAAACTTCTGTCTGGCGTAACCATTGCACAGGGAGGTGTTCTTCCAAACATTCAGGCAGTTCTTTTGCCAAAGAAGACAGAGAAGAAGTAAGCACTTCTCCACCCACCACGACAAATACCATAACCAGGCTCCATCCGGAGCCACACACACTTTAATAGAGAGATTCAAGTAGACAATCACTTTCAAACATTAATAATAACATTTATATTGATTTCATTTGGAATGTGTACATAAACAAACAACAAAACAAAATTATAGGGGATATTCAGCATCACTTGGAATATTACCAATCATACTAAATCCAATATATATTTTATATTTTACTTTAAGCGAGGAATTCATATTCTATCAATTTTTAATCATACAAATGAACAAAAGCAATTCTCACTAGACGTAATGAATGAATAAATGATCAAGGTTTTAATGTGTTTCATGAATAAATATATATATATATATATTATATATATATATATATATATATATTATATATATATATATATATATATAATATAATATAATATAATATATTATAATACTTGTGAACCAGAATATGTTTGAGCAGCAGCGATCGTGCCATTGCCGCCGAAGTGCAACAATTCAAATAATTTAAAGGGCCTGCTCGGGTATATAAGAGAGGCTGGGAGACTGGGGCCGGGTGGTGGGTGATGGGTGATGAGTGATGGTGTGGTGTGGTGTGGTGTTGTTAAGAGTTGATTTACGGCAGCCAGCCAGCTGCAGCCAAGGCAGGGCAGGGCAAGGCAAGGCAAGGCAAGGCAAGGCAAGGCAAGGCAAGGCAAGGCAAGGCAAGGCAAGGCAAGGCAAGCAATAACAGGACAGGACAGGCAAGGCAAGGCAAGCAGGCGGGCGGGCAGGCGGGGCGGTCGGCGGCAGCCAGCAGCCGCCAGCAGCAGCAGGCAGGCAGGCAGGAAGGCAGGCAGGCAGGCAGGCTGACAGGCAGGCTGCAGGCAGGCAGGCAGGCAGGCAGGCAGGCAGGCAGGCAGGCAGGCAGGCAGCCAGCCAGCCAGCCAGCCAGCCAGCCAGCCAGCCAGGCAGGCAGGCAGGCAGCCAGCCAGCCAGCCAGCCAGCCAGCCAGCCAGCCAGCCAGCCAGCCAGCCAGCCAGCCAGCCAGCCAGCCAGCCACTCCCACTTTGTATTTTATATGCATTCAATTTATAATTCAAACATATATATGTTAAGGGCCTAGTTTTAGTGTTTATTTTAAAAAATGACAACATCGAGTCGTTTTACCAGTCCTTTAGCGTTAACGTGATGCATTTTAAAACTGCAACAGAAATCACCTTTTCTGGATATATCAAATATCGAATCCGTTAATGTGCCTACAATTCAATCATTCAAAAAATACATAATTTACATCATGCCTTTTCATAGAACAGACAATAAGATTTGAGACAATAAGAACTTTAGTTTTATAACTAAAGTTGCACAATTATACCAACTCTATGGTGGCTGGGTGGTAAGGTGTGTGGCTGGTGTTTTGGAAGTCGCGAGTTCAAACGACCCAATGGGAGTACTTTTTTTTTTTTATGCCATACAATCTTCCTAGTACTATTATGTAGGTTTGTGTGTGTGTGTTTTTATTCATTCTTTGGTTTTATAGATGACATACATATTGACTCCTTTTACCGGTCCTTAATTAGGCTCTGGGGAAGCAATGGTGGTGGTGGTGGTGCATTTAAAACTAAACCAAAAATCACCAGTTCTGGACGCGTCAAATATCATATCCGCTTAATGTGTCTACAACCTAATTACTTAAAACTACACTATTTAATTCATTCATATCATGTGCATATTGGTCATTATGCTCATACAACCGACATAACAATTTATTTTCATTATTAGAATCATACATTTCATCAAGTAATACAGATACAAAGAGATTTTCTTTCTGAGAAGACCGTTAGTATTGGCTGGCTGGCAGGCAGGCAGGCAGGCATTTGAGGGTTATTATTTCGCCTGTTGATTGGGGGGAGGGTTGATGTGTTAGGGGGTTTTCGGTTAGGTGTGGTGGTGGTGATTGGTGGTGGTGGTGATTGGTGGTGATTGGTGGTGAGTAGTGGTGAGTAGTGGTGGTGGTGGTGGTGGTGGTGGTGGTGGTAGTAGTAGGTGGGAGGGGGGGGGGGGGAAGGGGAATGATGGTCTGTGGATTCCTTCTCCGTACCCCTTACATATAAGCAAAAACATGCCTTCCTGTGGGTATAGAAACATTAACACAAATTATATCAGTAACTGATATTGTAGCCTTTTAAACAGAAAAGATTTGTACATACAAATACTTTTAAATTATCATTTATTTGTGGAAATGGCATTTACGTCATTAAATTGATACCTCAGCATCAAGTGTCCTGCAGTGGTCCAGTGGTAAAGTGTATATAAGTGATGCGTATTCTTGGAGTTGCGAGTTCAAACCCGGATTAAGCTATATATATATATATATATATATATATATATATATATATATATATATATATATATATATATATATATATATATATATATATATATATATATATATATATATATATATATATACAACATGTTTTGTTTTGGTTGTTTGTTTTTGTATAAAGCCTCACACACTATATTAAGCGAGTTTGTTTTAAACATGACATACATATTAATTCATTTTACCAGGCCTTATTCCACACAACTCCGTGAATTTCCCGTGGAGCCAGCCAGCCAGCCAGCCAGCCCCAGCCAGCCAGCCAGCCAGCCATTCAAACAAAAACAAACGAAACAAAACAAAACAAAACAAAAAACATTATTGCCAACAGCATTTGGTGTTCCCAGGCGGTCACCCATCCAAGTACTAACCAAACCCAACGTTGCTTAACTTCGCTGATCGGACGAGAAGCGGTGTTCTC
>NW_027191124.1:0-16753 GCF_040958095.1 Procambarus clarkii
CACTCACACATACCCATAGACTGTGATAAGGGAGACCATCTGAGGGGACACAGATGGCCTCCTGGACCCACAGGTATAACCGGACACACACGCACCCGGACACTCACAGGGACACTCACACTCACACACACTCGCCCGGATACTCACAGGGATATACACACTCACACACAGACACACATCCATAGACACAAACTGTGATAAGGGAGACCATCTGAGGGGACACAGATGGCCTCCTGGACACACAAGTATATATCAATATTTAATTTATTATTTATTATTTAAGTTTATTAAATAAGTAATCAAATTAGTGTGTTTTAATAAATTATTATTTTATTAAATTATTAAATAATTATATTAATAAAACAAATTAAATTAAATTTAATAATTAAATATTTTTTATTTAATTTACAAATATGACAGATTTTTTAATATATATATATATATATATATATATATATATATATATATATATATATATATATATATATATATATATATACATGCGAACAAGCCTTAATGGTCCCCAGGACTATATGCAACTGAAAACTCACATGCCAGAAGTGACTCGAACCCATACTGCCAGGATCAATGCAACTGGTATGTACAGGACGCCTTAATCCGCTTGTGTCAATTTTAAAGGAATATATTAGTGAATATTTATTTATGTAAATTGATATAAATATATATATATATATATATATATATATATATATATATATATATATATATATATATATATATATATATATATAAAGAGAATGTCTATGTAATAAGGCCACATGCTGGAGGCTGCAGCCATCCACAGATTTATTTTAAAATTTATTCATTAATATATTATTAGGGCTTATTATTACTAAATCATGTATTTGTAGAGGGAATGGTCTGGGGTAGGGAACGGGCATAGGTTGGTCAGTGTTGACTTTAGCTAAAGGATTTAGGAATAATTATTATTCTTATCACTCCCCCCCCCCTACCAATTTAATTAAAGTTAATTGTAAAATAATGCTTGAGATGGCTGAAGACTTTTTCGTACTTAAAAAAACCTAAATTAAACACATAAAGAAGTTTATTGGTCCTGATTTAAGTTAAAGGAAAAGGGGCAAAGGTGGTGGGGGGGGGAGGATACGGGATTTAGAGGTGGAATGAAGAGAGGGAACAGGGGGAGTGGTGCAGGTGAAACAGGGAGCAAGAGGGGGGAACAGGGGGTGCTGTACAGGTGAAACAGAGAGGAAGAGGGGGGAACAGGGGGAGTGGTGCAGATGAAACAGGGATGAAGAGGGAGAAACAGAGGGGAGTGGTGCAGGTGAAACAGGGATGAAGAGGGAGGAACAGTGGGAGTGGTGCAGGTGAAACAGGGATGGGGATGGGGGAACAGGGGGAGTGGTGCAGGTGAAACAGGGATGGGGATGGGGGAACAGGGGGAGTGGTGCAGGTGAAACAGGGATGGGGATCGGGGAACAGGGGGAGTGGTGCAGGTGAAACAGGGATGCAGAGGGAGAAACAGGGGGGAGTGGTGCAGGTGAAACAGGGATTAAAGGTAAATTTATATAAGTAGATAGATGGATGTTTACATTGATTGCTAAATATATACATTGACGGATAGACGGATGCATAGATGCATCCGTCTATCTGATGGATGGAAAGACATATGAGTAGATGGATGGATAGACAGAAGAGTTGATGCTCGGATAAATGGAATATAAATGTATATAATGATAAATGGTTGGTTTAATTGAAGATAAATTGATGGATTGACAGATATAAGTAGATAGATAGGTGGATCCATTGATGGATTCATTTGTGGTTATCTCTTGAGGTTCTTCTTGAGATGATTTCGGGGCTTTAGTGTCCCCGCGGTTCGGTCCTCGACCAGGCCTCCACCACCAGGAAGCAGCCCGTGACAGCTGACTAACACCCAGGTACCTGTTTTACTGCAAGGTAACAGGGGCACAGGGTGAAAGAAACTCTGCCCATTGTTTCTCGGCGGCGCCCGGAATCGAACCCGGGACCACAGGATCACAAGTCCAGTGTCCAGTGTGCTGTCCGCTTGGCCGACTGGCTCCCCGGTCGGAGGGGAGCCGGTGAACAGGCAAATCAGGTTAAAGAATATCGGTCGATTTGCTATTGCATCAACTGAGATTCGATATGGGACCATTAGGGTTATAACCAACGAACTCTCTCCGTTTAGACGGTAGGCCTCCAGTTTGTGTGTGTGTGTGTGTGTGTGTGTGTTAGAGAGAAATAGATGTAGTAGATATAAAAAAAGGAAAAATACATATATTTGATAGGCGGGGTCCAAGAGCTAATAACTCGATTCTGCAGATACATATAGTAAATACAAGGAGAAAATAAATACACACACACACACACACATTAATTGATAATGGACTGTTTGTGTGCGTATCCATGTGTACTATTGTCAAGACCGACAGACACGTGAAGCTATGTGTGTGTATGTGTACCTGTAATTGAACTGACATGTGTACGGTAATTATCTGTATGTGTCCATTTTAAAGGTACACATTAGTGAATGTGTATTTATGTAAATTGATTGACATATGTACGTGTGCGCGCGATTAGTGTTACTGTAATTAATATGGTTAACATTTATACGTTTGAATGACATAGTTTCCCATTATTGTCACATTTTTTGTTACATGTCTACTATTGTCAAGATGGACAGACACGTCCAGCTATGAGTGTTTATGTGTACCAGTAATTGAACTGACATGTGTACTGCAACTATCTGCGTGTGTCCATTTTAAAGGAATATATTAGTGAATGTTTATTTATGTAAATTGATTGGAATATGTATGTGGACGCTCGGTTAGTGTTACTGTAATTTATATGGTTAACGTTTGAATGACATAGTTTCCCCTCATTGTCACATTTTTTGTTACTATTTCGCTGTTCACTCTCACTCTCTCTGAATCCTGTGGACTAATTGTGCTCACGTGTGTTTGTGTAGGGAAGGGGAACCATAGGCTTTTCAAACAATAATTTGCAACTATTTGCTAAGAAACATTTCAAATTATCATTTTAGTTTCTAATAAGTACTCTTTTTCCTAACATACAAGTCAATCACACAGTACCTAACCTCAGTCAGAAACACTTTTCTTACTATATCTCGAAACGTCTTTTGCATATATATCCTATCTTAAAAAATTAACAATTTTAATTCATAACTGCCAACCCCCCTCCCATCCAAAGCTTTCAAAGCCACCAAACATCATTCCTTTTCCTTAACCTCTCCCAAATTATCTTTTGCACCAATTCACAAACTAGGGGTCTTTATAGCTGAGTGGACGTCGCTCTCGACTCGTAATCGTAGCTCATTCGATCCCCCGGTGATGGAACAAACGGAAATCAGCAGAGTTTCTATCATTCTGATGCCCCTGTTACCTAGCAGTAAATATGTACCTGGGCGTTAGACAGCTGCTACGGGCTGCTTCCTGGGTGTGTGTGTGTGGAATGTTTTTTATTAGTTAGTAATAATTGATTGATTGACAGTTGAGAGGCGGCCGAAAGAGTAGAGGTCAACCCTCGCAAGCACAACTAGGTGAACACAACTAGATAAATACTAACCAACCACGATCTCGACAATCCATTACACACACAACCCCCCCCCCTCCTCCTCCCCCCCCCAACTCCCCAAATCGTTGTACCTAAGTCAATAAAAAATTAAAACAAATCAATTAATTCACCAAAAATACTAACTATAAATAAAAGAACCAAATTTGAGACATACAGCGACTCCAGCGTGGTCTAGTCGGAAGAGAACGTGTTCTCATCTGGATAGATTGCGATCGAGTCTGTCGGAACGGGTGTGTAACTGCAGGGCACAAATATTTGTGTGTCCCCTCCTGCAGCTGCCTCTGTTTCGACAGGTTCCCTGGATAGCTGGAATTGGCCTGGCCCTTGGAAAGTGGGGAAGGGGTGAAATCCGTTGGGCCCACGGATGGATACCTTGGATCCATGGACCTAGAGCAGGTCTAATCACCTGGGATTCGAACCCACGGTGGGAATAAGGGAGGAGAAGGAAGGGGGGGGGGGAAGGATGTTTCCCTGGAACCAAACCTCACATAAACCCGGACACTCACACACACCCTCACCCGAACACTCACAGGGGCACTCACACTCACACATACCCATAGACTGTGATAAGGGAGACCATCTGAGGGGACACAGATGGCCTCCTGGACCCACAGGTATAACCGGACACACACGCACCCGGACACTCACAGGGACACTCACACTCACACACACTCGCCCGGATACTCACAGGGATATACACACTCACACACAGACACACATCCATAGACACAAACTGTGATAAGGGAGACCATCTGAGGGGACACAGATGGCCTCCTGGACACACAAGTATATATCAATATTTAATTTATTATTTATTATTTAAGTTTATTAAATAAGTAATCAAATTAGTGTGTTTTAATAAATTATTATTTTATTAAATTATTAAATAATTATATTAATAAAACAAATTAAATTAAATTTAATAATTAAATATTTTTTATTTAATTTACAAATATGACAGATTTTTTAAATATATATATATATATATATATATATATATATATATATATATATATATATATATATATATATATATATATATATATATATATATATATATATATATATACATGCGAACAAGCCTTAATGGTCCCCAGGACTATATGCAACTGAAAACTCACATGCCAGAAGTGACTCGAACCCATACTGCCAGGATCAATGCAACTGGTATGTACAGGACGCCTTAATCCGCTTGTGTCAATTTTAAAGGAATATATTAGTGAATATTTATTTATGTAAATTGATATAAATATATATATATATATATATATATATATATATATATATATATATATATATATATATATATATATATATATATATATATATATAAAGAGAATGTCTATGTAATAAGGCCACATGCTGGAGGCTGCAGCCATCCACAGATTTATTTTAAAATTTATTCATTAATATATTATTAGGGCTTATTATTACTAAATCATGTATTTGTAGAGGGAATGGTCTGGGGTAGGGAACGGGCATAGGTTGGTCAGTGTTGACTTTAGCTAAAGGATTTAGGAATAATTATTATTCTTATCACTCCCCCCCCCCTACCAATTTAATTAAAGTTAATTGTAAAATAATGCTTGAGATGGCTGAAGACTTTTTCGTACTTAGAAAAAACCTAAATTAAACACATAAAGAAGTTTATTGGTCCTGATTTAAGTTAAAGGAAAAGGGGCAAAGGTGGTGGGGGGGGGAGGATACGGGATTTAGAGGTGGAATGAAGAGAGGGAACAGGGGGAGTGGTGCAGGTGAAACAGGGAGCAAGAGGGGGGAACAGGGGGTGCTGTACAGGTGAAACAGAGAGGAAGAGGGGGGAACAGGGGGAGTGGTGCAGATGAAACAGGGATGAAGAGGGAGAAACAGAGGGGAGTGGTGCAGGTGAAACAGGGATGAAGAGGGAGGAACAGTGGGAGTGGTGCAGGTGAAACAGGGATGGGGATGGGGGAACAGGGGGAGTGGTGCAGGTGAAACAGGGATGGGGATGGGGGAACAGGGGGAGTGGTGCAGGTGAAACAGGGATGGGGATCGGGGAACAGGGGGAGTGGTGCAGGTGAAACAGGGATGCAGAGGGAGAAACAGGGGGGAGTGGTGCAGGTGAAACAGGGATTAAAGGTAAATTTATATAAGTAGATAGATGGATGTTTACATTGATTGCTAAATATATACATTGACGGATAGACGGATGCATAGATGCATCCGTCTATCTGATGGATGGAAAGACATATGAGTAGATGGATGGATAGACAGAAGAGTTGATGCTCGGATAAATGGAATATAAATGTATATAATGATAAATGGTTGGTTTAATTGAAGATAAATTGATGGATTGACAGATATAAGTAGATAGATAGGTGGATCCATTGATGGATTCATTTGTGGTTATCTCTTGAGGTTCTTCTTGAGATGATTTCGGGGCTTTAGTGTCCCCGCGGTTCGGTCCTCGACCAGGCCTCCACCACCAGGAAGCAGCCCGTGACAGCTGACTAACACCCAGGTACCTGTTTTACTGCAAGGTAACAGGGGCACAGGGTGAAAGAAACTCTGCCCATTGTTTCTCGGCGGCGCCCGGAATCGAACCCGGGACCACAGGATCACAAGTCCAGTGTCCAGTGTGCTGTCCGCTTGGCCGACTGGCTCCCCGGTCGGAGGGGAGCCGGTGAACAGGCAAATCAGGTTAAAGAATATCGGTCGATTTGCTATTGCATCAACTGAGATTCGATATGGGACCATTAGGGTTATAACCAACGAACTCTCTCCGTTTAGACGGTAGGCCTCCAGTTTGTGTGTGTGTGTGTGTGTGTGTGTGTTAGAGAGAAATAGATGTAGTAGATATAAAAAAAGGAAAAATACATATATTTGATAGGCGGGGTCCAAGAGCTAATAACTCGATTCTGCAGATACATATAGTAAATACAAGGAGAAAATAAATACACACACACACACACACATTAATTGATAATGGACTGTTTGTGTGCGTATCCATGTGTACTATTGTCAAGACCGACAGACACGTGAAGCTATGTGTGTGTATGTGTACCTGTAATTGAACTGACATGTGTACGGTAATTATCTGTATGTGTCCATTTTAAAGGTACACATTAGTGAATGTGTATTTATGTAAATTGATTGACATATGTACGTGTGCGCGCGATTAGTGTTACTGTAATTAATATGGTTAACATTTATACGTTTGAATGACATAGTTTCCCATTATTGTCACATTTTTTGTTACATGTCTACTATTGTCAAGATGGACAGACACGTCCAGCTATGAGTGTTTATGTGTACCAGTAATTGAACTGACATGTGTACTGCAACTATCTGCGTGTGTCCATTTTAAAGGAATATATTAGTGAATGTTTATTTATGTAAATTGATTGGAATATGTATGTGGACGCTCGGTTAGTGTTACTGTAATTTATATGGTTAACGTTTGAATGACATAGTTTCCCCTCATTGTCACATTTTTTGTTACTATTTCGCTGTTCACTCTCACTCTCTCTGAATCCTGTGGACTAATTGTGCTCACGTGTGTTTGTGTAGGGAAGGGGAACCATAGGCTTTTCAAACAATAATTTGCAACTATTTGCTAAGAAACATTTCAAATTATCATTTTAGTTTCTAATAAGTACTCTTTTTCCTAACATACAAGTCAATCACACAGTACCTAACCTCAGTCAGAAACACTTTTCTTACTATATCTCGAAACGTCTTTTGCATATATATCCTATCTTAAAAAATTAACAATTTTAATTCATAACTGCCAACCCCCCTCCCATCCAAAGCTTTCAAAGCCACCAAACATCATTCCTTTTCCTTAACCTCTCCCAAATTATCTTTTGCACCAATTCACAAACTAGGGGTCTTTATAGCTGAGTGGACGTCGCTCTCGACTCGTAATCGTAGCTCATTCGATCCCCCGGTGATGGAACAAACGGAAATCAGCAGAGTTTCTATCATTCTGATGCCCCTGTTACCTAGCAGTAAATATGTACCTGGGCGTTAGACAGCTGCTACGGGCTGCTTCCTGGGTGTGTGTGTGTGGAATGTTTTTTATTAGTTAGTAATAATTGATTGATTGACAGTTGAGAGGCGGCCGAAAGAGTAGAGTCAACCCTCGCAAGCACAACTAGGTGAACACAACTAGATAAATACTAACCAACCACGATCTCGACAATCCATTACACACACAACCCCCCCCCTCCTCCTCCCCCCCCCCAACTCCCCAAATCGTTGTACCTAAGTCAATAAAAAATTAAAACAAATCAATTAATTCACCAAAAATACTAACTATAAATAAAAGAACCAAATTTGAGACATACAGCGACTCCAGCGTGGTCTAGTCGGAAGAGAACGTGTTCTCATCTGGATAGATTGCGATCGAGTCTGTCGGAACGGGTGTGTAACTGCAGGGCACAAATATTTGTGTGTCCCCTCCTGCAGCTGCCTCTGTTTCGACAGGTTCCCTGGATAGCTGGAATTGGCCTGGCCCTTGGAAAGTGGGGAAGGGGTGAAATCCGTTGGGCCCACGGATGGATACCTTGGATCCATGGACCTAGAGCAGGTCTAATCACCTGGGATTCGAACCCACGGTGGGAATAAGGGAGGAGAAGGAAGGGGGGGGGGAAGGATGTTTCCCTGGAACCAAACCTCACATAAACCCGGACACTCACACACACCCTCACCCGAACACTCACAGGGGCACTCACACTCACACATACCCATAGACTGTGATAAGGGAGACCATCTGAGGGGACACAGATGGCCTCCTGGACCCACAGGTATAACCGGACACACACGCACCCGGACACTCACAGGGACACTCACACTCACACACACTCGCCCGGATACTCACAGGGATATACACACTCACACACAGACACACATCCATAGACACAAACTGTGATAAGGGAGACCATCTGAGGGGACACAGATGGCCTCCTGGACACACAAGTATATATCAATATTTAATTTATTATTTATTATTTAAGTTTATTAAATAAGTAATCAAATTAGTGTGTTTTAATAAATTATTATTTTATTAAATTATTAAATAATTATATTAATAAAACAAATTAAATTAAATTTAATAATTAAATATTTTTTATTTAATTTACAAATATGACAGATTTTAATATATATATATATATATATATATATATATATATATATATATATATATATATATATATATATATATATATATATATATATATATATATATATATATATATATATACATGCGAACAAGCCTTAATGGTCCCCAGGACTATATGCAACTGAAAACTCACATGCCAGAAGTGACTCGAACCCATACTGCCAGGATCAATGCAACTGGTATGTACAGGACGCCTTAATCCGCTTGTGTCAATTTTAAAGGAATATATTAGTGAATATTTATTTATGTAAATTATATAAATATATATATATATATATATATATATATATATATATATATATATATATATATATATATATATATATATATATATATATATATATATAAAGAGAATGTCTATGTAATAAGGCCACATGCTGGAGGCTGCAGCCATCCACAGATTTATTTTAAAATTTATTCATTAATATATTATTAGGGCTTATTATTACTAAATCATGTATTTGTAGAGGGAATGGTCTGGGGTAGGGAACGGGCATAGGTTGGTCAGTGTTGACTTTAGCTAAAGGATTTAGGAATAATTATTATTCTTATCACTCCCCCCCCCCTACCAATTTAATTAAAGTTAATTGTAAAATAATGCTTGAGATGGCTGAAGACTTTTTCGTACTTAGAAAAAACCTAAATTAAACACATAAAGAAGTTTATTGGTCCTGATTTAAGTTAAAGGAAAAGGGGAAAAAGGTGGGGGGGGGGGAGGATACGGGATTTAGAGGTGGAATGAAGAGAGGGAACAGGGGGAGTGGTGCAGGTGAAACAGGGAGCAAGAGGGGGGAACAGGGGGTGCTGTACAGGTGAAACAGAGAGAGGAACAGGGGGAATGAGGACAGGGGATGAAGAGGGAGAAACAGAGGGGAGTGGTGCAGGTGAAACAGGGATGAAGAGGGAGGAACAGTGGGAGTGGTGCAGGTGAAACAGGGATGGGGATGGGGGAACAGGGGGAGTGGTGCAGGTGAAACAGGGATGGGGATGGGGGAACAGGGGGAGTGGTGCAGGTGAAACAGGGATGGGGATCGGGGAACAGGGGGAGTGGTGCAGGTGAAACAGGGATGCAGAGGGAGAAACAGGGGGGAGTGGTGCAGGTGAAACAGGGATTAAAGGTAAATTTATATAAGTAGATAGATGGATGTTTACATTGATTGCTAAATATATACATTGACGGATAGACGGATGCATAGATGCATCCGTCTATCTGATGGATGGAAAGACATATGAGTAGATGGATGGATAGACAGAAGAGTTGATGCTCGGATAAATGGAATATAAATGTATATAATGATAAATGGTTGGTTTAATTGAAGATAAATTGATGGATTGACAGATATAAGTAGATAGATAGGTGGATCCATTGATGGATTCATTTGTGGTTATCTCTTGAGGTTCTTCTTGAGATGATTTCGGGGCTTTAGTGTCCCCGCGGTTCGGTCCTCGACCAGGCCTCCACCACCAGGAAGCAGCCCGTGACAGCTGACTAACACCCAGGTACCTGTTTTACTGCAAGGTAACAGGGGCACAGGGTGAAAGAAACTCTGCCCATTGTTTCTCGGCGGCGCCCGGAATCGAACCCGGGACCACAGGATCACAAGTCCAGTGTCCAGTGTGCTGTCCGCTTGGCCGACTGGCTCCCCGGTCGGAGGGGAGCCGGTGAACAGGCAAATCAGGTTAAAGAATATCGGTCGATTTGCTATTGCATCAACTGAGATTCGATATGGGACCATTAGGGTTATAACCAACGAACTCTCTCCGTTTAGACGGTAGGCCTCCAGTGTGTGTGTGTGTGTGTGTGTGTGTGTGTTAGAGAGAAATAGATGTAGTAGATATAAAAAAAGGAAAAATACATATATTGATAGGCGGGGTCCAAGAGCTAATAACTCGATTCTGCAGATACATATAGTAAATACAAGGAGAAAATAAATACACACACACACACACATTAATTGATAATGGACTGTTTGTGTGCGTATCCATGTGTACTATTGTCAAGACCGACAGACACGTGAAGCTATGTGTGTGTATGTGTACCTGTAATTGAACTGACATGTGTACGGTAATTATCTGTATGTGTCCATTTTAAAGGTACACATTAGTGAATGTGTATTTATGTAAATTGATTGACATATGTACGTGTGCGCGCGATTAGTGTTACTGTAATTAATATGGTTAACATTTATACGTTTGAATGACATAGTTTCCCATTATTGTCACATTTTTTGTTACATGTCTACTATTGTCAAGATGGACAGACACGTCCAGCTATGAGTGTTTATGTGTACCAGTAATTGAACTGACATGTGTACTGCAACTATCTGCGTGTGTCCATTTTAAAGGAATATATTAGTGAATGTTTATTTATGTAAATTGATTGGAATATGTATGTGGACGCTCGGTTAGTGTTACTGTAATTTATATGGTTAACGTTTGAATGACATAGTTTCCCCTCATTGTCACATTTTTGTTACTATTTCGCTGTTCACTCTCACTCTCTCTGAATCCTGTGGACTAATTGTGCTCACGTGTGTTTGTGTAGGGAAGGGGAACCATAGGCTTTTCAAACAATAATTTGCAACTATTTGCTAAGAAACATTTCAAATTATCATTTTAGTTTCTAATAAGTACTCTTTTTCCTAACATACAAGTCAATCACACAGTACCTAACCTCAGTCAGAAACACTTTTCTTACTATATCTCGAAACGTCTTTTGCATATATATCCTATCTTAAAAAATTAACAATTTTAATTCATAACTGCCAACCCCCCTCCCATCCAAAGCTTTCAAAGCCACCAAACATCATTCCTTTTCCTTAACCTCTCCCAAATTATCTTTTGCACCAATTCACAAACTAGGGGTCTTTATAGCTGAGTGGACGTCGCTCTCGACTCGTAATCGTAGCTCATTCGATCCCCCGGTGATGGAACAAACGGAAATCAGCAGAGTTTCTATCATTCTGATGCCCCTGTTACCTAGCAGTAAATATGTACCTGGGCGTTAGACAGCTGCTACGGGCTGCTTCCTGGGTGTGTGTGTGTGGAATGTTTTTTATTAGTTAGTAATAATTGATTGATTGACAGTTGAGAGGCGGACCGAAAGAGTAGAGTCAACCCTCGCAAGCACAACTAGGTGAACACAACTAGATAAATACTAACCAACCACGATCTCGACAATCCATTACACACACAACCCCCCCCCTCCTCCTCCCCCCCCCCCAACTCCCCAAATCGTTGTACCTAAGTCAATAAAAAATTAAAACAAATCAATTAATTCACCAAAAATACTAACTATAAATAAAAGAACCAAATTTGAGACATACAGCGACTCCAGCGTGGTCTAGTCGGAAGAGAACGTGTTCTCATCTGGATAGATTGCGATCGAGTCTGTCGGAACGGGTGTGTAACTGCAGGGCACAAATATTTGTGTGTCCCCTCCTGCAGCTGCCTCTGTTTCGACAGGTTCCCTGGATAGCTGGAATTGGCCTGGCCCTTGGAAAGTGGGGAAGGGGTGAAATCCGTTGGGCCCACGGATGGATACCTTGGATCCATGGACCTAGAGCAGGTCTAATCACCTGGGATTCGAACCCACGGTGGGAATAAGGGAGGAGAAGGAAGGGGGGGGGGAAGGATGTTTCCCTGGAACCAAACCTCACATAAACCCGGACACTCACACACACCCTCACCCGAACACTCACAGGGGCACTCACACTCACACATACCCATAGACTGTGATAAGGGAGACCATCTGAGGGGACACAGATGGCCTCCTGGACCCACAGGTATAACCGGACACACACGCACCCGGACACTCACAGGGACACTCACACTCACACACACTCGCCCGGATACTCACAGGGATATACACACTCACACACAGACACACATCCATAGACACAAACTGTGATAAGGGAGACCATCTGAGGGGACACAGATGGCCTCCTGGACACACAAGTATATATCAATATTTAATTTATTATTTATTATTTAAGTTTATTAAATAAGTAATCAAATTAGTGTGTTTTAATAAATTATTATTTTATTAAATTATTAAATAATTATATTAATAAAACAAATTAAATTAAATTTAATAATTAAATATTTTTTATTTAATTTACAAATATGACAGATTTTTTAAATATATATATATATATATATATATATATATATATATATATATATATATATAATATATATATATATATATATATATATATATATATATATATATATACATGCGAACAAGCCTTAATGGTCCCCAGGACTATATGCAACTGAAAACTCACATGCCAGAAGTGACTCGAACCCATACTGCCAGGATCAATGCAACTGGTATGTACAGGACGCCTTAATCCGCTTGTGTCAATTTTAAAGGAATATATTAGTGAATATTTATTTATGTAAATTGATAAATATATATATATATATATATATATATATATATATATATATATATATATATATATATATATATATATATATATATATATATATAAAGAGAATGTCTATGTAATAAGGCCACATGCTGGAGGCTGCAGCCATCCACAGATTTATTTTAAAATTTATTCATTAATATATTATTAGGGCTTATTATTACTAAATCATGTATTTGTAGAGGGAATGGTCTGGGGTAGGGAACGGGCATAGGTTGGTCAGTGTTGACTTTAGCTAAAGGATTTAGGAATAATTATTATTTTATCTTCACACCCCCCCCCCTACCAATTTAATTAAAGTTAATTGTAAAATAATGCTTGAGATGGCTGAAGACTTTTTCGTACTTAGAAAAAACCTAAATTAAACACATAAAGAAGTTTATTGGTCCTGATTTAAGTTAAAGGAAAAGGGGCAAAGGTGGTGGGGGGGGGGAGGATACGGGATTTAGAGGTGGAATGAAGAGAGGGAACAGGGGGAGTGGTGCAGGTGAAACAGGGAGCAAGAGGGGGGAACAGGGGGTGCTGTACAGGTGAAACAGAGAGGAAGAGGGGGGAACAGGGGGAGTGGTGCAGATGAAACAGGGATGAAGAGGGAGAAACAGAGGGGAGTGGTGCAGGTGAAACAGGGATGAAGAGGGAGGAACAGTGGAGTGGTGCAGGTGAAACAGGGATGGGGATGGGGGAACAGGGGGAGTGGTGCAGGTGAAACAGGGATGGGGATGGGGAACAGGGGGAGTGGTGCAGGTGAAACAGGGATGGGGATCGGGGAACAGGGGGAGTGGTGCAGGTGAAACAGGGATGCAGAGGGAGAAACAGGGGGGAGTGGTGCAGGTGAAACAGGGATTAAAGGTAAATTTATATAAGTAGATAGATGGATGTTTACATTGATTGCTAAATATATACATTGACGGATAGACGGATGCATAGATGCATCCGTCTATCTGATGGATGGAAAGACATATGAGTAGATGGATGGATAGACAGAAGAGTTGATGCTCGGATAAATGGAATATAAATGTATATAATGATAAATGGTTGGTTTAATTGAAGATAAATTGATGGATTGACAGATATAAGTAGATAGATAGGTGGATCCATTGATGGATTCATTTGTGGTTATCTCTTGAGGTTCTTCTTGAGATGATTTCGGGGCTTTAGTGTCCCCGCGGTTCGGTCCTCGACCAGGCCTCCACCACCAGGAAGCAGCCCGTGACAGCTGACTAACACCCAGGTACCTGTTTTACTGCAAGGTAACAGGGGCACAGGGTGAAAGAAACTCTGCCCATTGTTTCTCGGCGGCGCCCGGAATCGAACCCGGGACCACAGGATCACAAGTCCAGTGTCCAGTGTGCTGTCCGCTTGGCCGACTGGCTCCCCGGTCGGAGGGGAGCCGGTGAACAGGCAAATCAGGTTAAAGAATATCGGTCGATTTGCTATTGCATCAACTGAGATTCGATATGGGACCATAGGGTTATAACCAACGAACTCTCTCCGTTTAGACGGTAGGCCTCCAGTTGTGTGTGTGTGTGTGTGTGTGTGTGTTAGAGAGAAATAGATGTAGTAGATATAAAAAAGGAAAAATACATATATTTGATAGGCGGGGTCCAAGAGCTAATAACTCGATTCTGCAGATACATATAGTAAATACAAGGAGAAAATAAATACACACACACACACACATTAATTGATAATGGACTGTTTGTGTGCGTATCCATGTGTACTATTGTCAAGACCGACAGACACGTGAAGCTATGTGTGTGTATGTGTACCTGTAATTGAACTGACATGTGTACGGTAATTATCTGTATGTGTCCATTTTAAAGGTAAACATTAGTGAATGTGTATTTATGTAAATTGATTGACATATGTACGTGTGCGCGCGATTAGTGTTACTGTAATTAATATGGTTAACATTTATACGTTTGAATGACATAGTTTCCCATTATTGTCACATTTTTTGTTACATGTCTACTATTGTCAAGATGGACAGACACGTCCAGCTATGAGTGTTTATGTGTACCAGTAATTGAACTGACATGTGTACTGCAACTATCTGCGTGTGTCCATTTTAAAGGAATATATTAGTGAATGTTTATTTATGTAAATTGATTGGAATATGTATGTGGACGCTCGGTTAGTGTTACTGTAATTTATATGGTTAACGTTTGAATGACATAGTTTCCCCTCATTGTCACATTTTTGTTACTATTTCGCTGTTCACTCTCACTCTCTCTGAATCCTGTGGACTAATTGTGCTCACGTGTGTTTGTGTAGGGAAGGGGAACCATAGGCTTTTCAAACAATAATTTGCAACTATTTGCTAAGAAACATTTCAAATTAATTTTAGTTTCTAATAGTACTCTTTATTTTCCATAACATACAAGTCAATCACACAGTACCTAACCTCAGTCAGAAACACTTTTCTTATATATCTCGAAACGTCTTTTGCATATATATCCTATCTTAAAAAATTAACAATTTTAATTCATAACTGCCAACCCCCCTCCCATCCAAAGCTTTCAAAGCCACCAAACATCATTCCTTTTCCTTAACCTCTCCCAAATTATCTTTTGCACCAATTCACAAACTAGGGTCTTTATAGCTGAGTGGACGTCGCTCTCGACTCGTAATCGTAGCTCATTCGATCCCCCGGTGATGGAACAAACGGAAATCAGCAGAGTTTCTATCATTCTGATGCCCCTGTTACCTAGCAGTAAATATGTACCTGGGCGTTAGACAGCTGCTACGGGCTGCTTCCTGGGTGTGTGTGTGTGGAAATTTTTTATTAGTTAGTAATAATTGATTGATTGACAGTTGAGAGGCGGACCGAAAGAGTAGAGGTCAACCCTCGCAAGCACAACTAGGTGAACACAACTAGATAAATACTAACCAACCACGATCTCGACAATCCATTACACACACAACCCCCCCCCTCCTCCTCCCCCCCCCCCAACTCCCCAAATCGTTGTACCTAAGTCAATAAAAAATTAAAACAAATCAATTAATTCACCAAAAATACTAACTATAAATAAAAGAACCAAATTTGAGACATACAGCGACTCCAGCGTGGTCTAGTCGGAAGAGAACGTGTTCTCATCTGGATAGATTGCGATCGAGTCTGTCGGAACGGGTGTGTAACTGCAGGGCACAAATATTTGTGTGTCCCCTCCTGCAGCTGCCTCTGTTTCGACAGGTTCCCTGGATAGCTGGAATGGCCTGGCCCTTGGAAAGTGGGGAAGGGGTGAAATCCGTTGGGCCCACGGATGGATACCTTGGATCCATGGACCTAGAGCAGGTCTAATCACCTGGGATTCGAACCCACGGTGGGAATAAGGGAGGAGAAGGAAGGGGGGGGGAAGGATGTTTCCCTGGAACCAAACCTCACATAAACCCGGACACTCACACACACCCTCACCCGAACACTCACAGGGGCACTCACACTCACACATACCCATAGACTGTGATAAGGGAGACCATCTGAGGGGACACAGATGGCCTCCTGGACCCACACAGTATCAAACCGGACACACACGCACCCGGAACTAACAGGGACACTCAC
>NW_027191125.1:0-16698 GCF_040958095.1 Procambarus clarkii
CGGTGTACTCCACTAAAATCATACGGTTTAAAGATTTTTGTACTGGATGGAAGATCACATGTGTCAATAGCATGCCCTTACCATCTGGGCTATATCCGCGCAAGCCAATTTCGTCAAATACGAAGTCACTTTTCATATTCGTACTATTATCAAATGCCTGCTGTCCACTAGGTTCTCCATAGTCGAGCAAACATCTGACCAAAATGTCAGTATATGCTGTGCCAGATATATGCCTGATCTCCATAAAATTGCGGGTTGGATCAAGGTTCATCGCACTTGATGAATCGATGTTTTTTGTATACTGTAAGTTATATAAATCCGCAGTGGACCCAACAGCGTTAGGAGTCAAATATGTGATAATTCCAGTTGGATCGACATGAGTCCCACCGTTACCAAAACACATTTCACTAATGAAACCATATCCCTGATTGCTCATTGCTTGCGCTAGACCAATACTGAAGTGTTCATAATGAATTGCGTTAGGCTTATCAACCAACACTTGATTAGTGGTTGGATCTGAAATCTTAATATGTCCACGGATTTGAAGGCCGCCAGTCTCAGTAAGACCGTTAGATTGATGGTTTGATGATGTAGTAGTCATAGCACTCTTTTTAAATATATATAGATCAATACACATATTTAGCCCGGGGACATCGTTGATATCACCGGGCATTGAGATTTACAAATATTACATTATGACTTTGGTTTGGATACTTTTTTGTAAATTGCCAGTTTGGATCCAGTCACTAATGTCACTGCCGCCGGATTGAGTATCACAACAGCACCATCTTCATGTGGCTGTATATCATACATCGGTGGCAACTCCACATCTGCTTCAGCAGAAGAATCATACGACACGTCATAGTTGTGTTTCATCAAAGTAAGTGATGGCTTAATTAGTGTCACACCTTGATACTTCACTTCCACTTGATCTACTAGCGACACCGCGGTATCAAACGAAATATCAGATGATGGAATCACATATTGCTGTGTGGCAGTAGTAACAGTAGTAACGAATGATTGTACTTCATCCCCCATTGACACTGTTTGACGATCACCTTGGTCCACAACCAATGTCCCAGTAACATGAACAAGTTTCGCACCAGTTCCCAATGTGCCACGACGCAGTTGTGTCAACACATTTCCAGATATCGCGAAGAACTCAATCCGCTCACCATTTATGAACACAACACCAGGCGCATCTGCCGCTGGATACGTCAATACTCCAGCATTTTCCACATGTATTTCGGTGTCAGTAAGTTTTAAATCCTCAACTAACACGGTTGTGGCATCTGCTTTAGTGTTTGTATATCGCACACGACCCAACATATCAACGAACAATTTAGTGCCATCATCCGATGGTTTTTGGATAGCAAAACTGGTAATCACAACCTCATCAGCAGGAGATTTATACAATCCATCTCGCACTACAATAGTTTGATTGCCAGTGTCAATGACATAATCCAAGTCCGGCATGAGTGTTACACCAGCATATGATACCCACACATATGACACATCAATCGCTGCGCGTTGGATTGTATATCTATTAGAATCTGTCGCATAAAATACATCAGTTCTAATAAAATCGGCATCGTGATTTGTAAACGTGGTGATACAAAGGTCATCACCGGCTACTGTTGGAGCAGATAACACCAACGAGCCATCTTTGACCAAGTAATCTTCATTACCTTTGACAACAATTGCCACTACATCACCTTCAACTACCGCATTTGTAACGAATTGAATAACGCCAGCCAAACGATCCAATGTCCATTTGCGAGTCGTAACACGCTTACCGTTTACATACACTTCAAGATCACGAGTATCATACGCCACCGGGGCGTAATTGTTGGCACTTTGTGTTACCGCGAACGTGGTTTGCCCTGGCAAAACTTCCCAATAAGTTGTACTTGGCGGTGACAATCTTAAATTGTTTTTAGTTACAATAACTTGCGTGTGGTGCGGCCCCGCACTTCCAGGCACTGGATCTAATACGTATGTTGTTTGTCCATCAATTACTTGTGGATACTGACGCATTACTTCACTATATGATTTAACCTCATCAGCGAAGAAAAATGCTTGAATAGCCCCTGGTTTATTGACAGTGATGCGAGCTAGACCAGCATACGAATCCAGAACGTATTCAGTGTCAGCAATGCGAATACCATTGACAGTCACATATACACTACCAACCGAAGCATATCGCATCGTTTGTGATATAAATGACGTACTAGCGTCAGTGGTGTATGTGTAGAACGAATCAACCATCCTAATTGTGCCAAGATCCATTGACAAAATGCTAACCCATCCAGAACCAGACACACCAGTAAGTGTTATAGTTTTATTGGCGTAATCAACCACATACGCATCTTCAGGCAATCTAACATTATTAAACACAACAATCACTGACTCAGCATTGACTGGTCGAACACCCAACGCGAATGTCGTAACTGAGCCATCATAATATCTAACCGAAGTTTCAATTGTTGGGCTTTGAGTGGCTGCTTCTGAATATAAGGTAATTGCCAGTGACTCGCGAACTTGTCCAGGTACACATTCTTCCGGAGCATAACTGTTAATTGGGTTTAGGAATCCATCATCATTCATGCCAGTGATGTGCCTAGTAGAGGTTGACCCGCCATCTAAAACAATTTCACTAGGTTCTACCCCTCTAGCAGTGGATAACAGCCCATTTACATCACGTGCCATTGTTCCGCCACTGATGAACGCATCCACTTCAGTGTCAGCATCATAGATTGATGTACCATCACTAGTATCGTATCTGAACACTACCAATGTTGGAGTAGTAGTGAACACTGCTTCTGGGATCGTTATATCGGAAACAGTAGCAGTTGATCCAACTGAGGTGAATTCCGCTTTCATCACAGGACGAGCGATCGCAGGGACAGTGATGGTAGCTGTAGCATCGGTACTTAGAATTGTTATCTGTGGTGGATTAACATATCCAGACCCACCATCTATCACGCTAATCGCCACTTCACCAGCAGTAACTGTTGCCGCTAACACCGCTGCTGTACCATTTAGGGTTTCAGGAGATGATACCAAAACTGAAACCTCATTTGGTACGTAGCCATTGCCTGGTACGACCATATCAACCGAGTCAATCGTAGTTGTGCCTAGTCCAATCAATGTGTCAACAATAGTCAGTGTACCATCTAATCGAACACCCTTAGCAGACCCAGCCGAATATACGTAGGTATTCAATTGTGTTCCAGTTGCGACTACGGTTGGAATGTAGAATGTTTGAGTTGTAGTTGCCGTGGTGACATATGAAACAAACCCATCTTCTTTGCCAAGATTGTCCCATGGATTAACTGACCATGGAATACCAGTAGCATCCCATCCACCAACCGCATCAAACGGCAAGCTCGATACCGTCAATCCAGCATATTCAGCACCTGCCATCAACTGGCCTAGCCCAGCCGTCTGTTCGCCGGTGTCATGATCGACATCAATCGTAATACCTGGCATACCGGCGGTTGGAGCATAATAATCATATATTCTACCAGCCGCATTGTAGTACGACATTGATTTTGGATAATTTATTTCCAAAATGTCTCCACGATCAGGTACAAAATTTAATTTCAACGTAGCATAAAGTTTGCTATAATTTGTCCCATTTCCAGGGGCAAATTTTTGCTCATTAAATTCAATCGTGTACACATCCATCATTTGTGGCACACCATTTCTCAAAAAGGTTATTTGAGATTTGTCGTTCATCGGTGCCCATGTCAGTGGATATGCTACGGTAGACCCATCACTTGGTGGGAATTTTTCAGTATGATACATCCCCCCAACCTCACGCAATACTGAAATTCGGTCGAACTTCATAGTAACACTATTTGATCGAACTGGACTGTTGCCTAGCACTGCGTATGCTTTAGCTGGTCTAGTAATAGTGTTCCCACCACCATTGAATACCACAGTAGGAGTCGTTGTATATCCCTGACCAGGGTTGGTGACTAATATTTGAGATATCGAGCCATTGCGCAAGAACGCAACTGCTGTTGCTCCCATACCAGTATCCCCAATTGCTGGGATTATCTCTACTTGAGGTGGCATCGCGTAACCAGCACCACCGTCAGTAACAGTTATAGATTTGATTTGTAACGCATAATTTTCTAACCAAGATCTCCATGGATATTGTAACAATAACTCGTTACCAAACTCAACTTTATCAAAAGTCGAATTCACAGAATTATAGTATGATGGTAGGTCAAAGTCAGTATTAAACGTATTACTATATTCTGTACTTGTATACATTTCTGTAAATGTACGTATCTTAGTATGGTACGGCTTAATTTCATTCAAGAACATTTCATAATGAACAGAACTGGATGACACGTATGATGCTGGCTGATTTAACTCACCAGCTCGGTTTGTCACACCAATAAATGTTGTTTTGAATGCCCAATCTACAAATTTCTGCTCACTGAATACATAACGTACTACTTTGAAGAATATTTTAGATTTGTAAATTGATCTATTGCCAACAAATATGTCATTCATGAGTGCCTTAATGATGAAATCAAGCTCTCTAGTTGGAGTTTGATCATACAGCGTGCCATCATAACCCGCAATTTCATCCCAACCATAAGGGTTCATTGTATTCCATACAAAATCTGATATTTGTATTGTGCCTTTCTCGGCATATACAACATTCCAGTCAGGATCATATGTTCCACCAAAGCCGTCAGTCTTTTCAAGGATCAAATAATTGCCATTATTGCCGTTGCGAACCTTGACATATGATCCGGCTTCAACCAACTGATTGACCACAGCCAACTCAAATGTCGAGTCTAATGTCGCAACTAGTACATTCAACTCATTGTATGAATCACTAGCCCAATCAACATAGTCCCAGTACAATGGAGTATTATAACTTTGTGTTCGAATTTTGACCCATTGTTCAGAATTCCACTCATACATTGCCCAGTTGCCATTAGTGTCTCGGTCACTACGCACAACCACTGTATATGGGCGAATACGTACTTCTAGGTCAGAATTATAGCCTTTTCCACCCTTAACTACGTCTATTCGAATTACACGGCCCAATTCGTCAATGATTGTTTCAAAAATCGCACCAGATCCGGTACTATTCACTAGTTCGACCATCGGCGCTCGCGTGTATCCATGGCCTGGATCAACGATAGTGATCGACGCAATTGCTCCATTTCTATCAACAACCGGCGACACGATTGCTCTTGCCAATTGATCAGTATCAATCAACTCTAGGTTAAATTGATCTTCAACAATGACATCAAACAAGTCTGATGATGGGATTTCATCTACCATATTGAGATTAGTGAAATCTGCTTGGTCAGTAATCCTTTCAGAAATCATAATTTCATTGGCAGCTTCAATCACATTTCGAACAGCTTCGCGTCTATTTTTGAACATTGTCTGTCTAGGACGAATAGAGACACCATATCGCTGTTTATCAGTCAATGATGGATCTGGAACTGGGTTACCAACGCCATCATAACCTAATAAACTATCCACCATTTTCTGTACAATTACATCTGGCACATTAAAGCTAGTGTCATTTTCCATTACCAGAGCCCATTCAGTATGCTTTTTGGCAGAATTGACCTCGGTATCAAACGAAATACTCATACTAATCTGTTCAGATGTAACACTCGGCTTAGTATTTGCCAAGGTCAACGCTGATGGACTAATCATCGCAATGTATTTGTTACCAGTCCTAAGTGGATTGGCAATATCTTGCGCAACTTGATACGCTGACACTTTGCGAACTTTGGATTGAAGTGGCAATGTTACTTTGTTTTTAACCCAATAATAATACACATTAGTAAATGAGTTAGTGGTTCCATCGTACACCTGTTTGACCGATACTACACTATTGTTAGCAAATTTCGGTTGCCCACTAATCCCTTTTGCCAACCCTTTAGGCGTGTCAGCAATCTGTGCCCACTCAGTTGGGACATATTCGGAGCGAACCCACTCATATACATCAATTGAACATCCAGGGAAAATGTTATTCCAGTTATTTTTGCGGTATTCAAGTTCCCCTTGTTCATACCACACATATTTCACGGTGGAAAGGTCCCACCACAATTCGCCAACATGCTCATCCAACCAGTTATTGGTAGAATCAACATTTACCCCAATAACGCCAACGCTATATACCGCCGGATCATACTGTGAGATATATCGCAATTCGGCTTGAGCAGAGCTTAGAATCTTACCCTTTAATGGATCAACAATATCATAATAATCAGCTACCTGAGCATCGGCATCATTAACAGTGATCACACGAGAAAATGGTACCACGTCAACCAATGGTTCTTGCTCGCGATATTTGTACCAACTATTGATAGTTTTATCTTTTTTATCAAACAAGAATATTTGCCCAACACCACTCTTCGCACCTTCTTCACCAGATAACAATTTTGCTGGAGCACCAATTACAATCACATCATTTAGCGCAACAACAGATGACCCATACATACTTCCATCAGAAACATCGACACTTGCCAATTGCTGTGCGTATGCCCATTTGCTCGAACCCTCACCAAGCTTGTTATATACATGTACTGTGCCAGCATTGTGATTTTTGTGAGAGAACATTGTTGAATTGCCATCGAATACTGTTTTGGCTTTTCGTTCTTTGCTCGCCGAGTCATTAATATATACGTCACCAGATGCTTCACTAAATTTATCAAACGTTGGGTTAGTGATAGCAGCATCACCAATTGACCCGATCGTCAACACACTGTTGTCAGCACTAATAGAAATATCATAGCCAAATACGGTGTTTGTGGAAATAACCGACACAGGAACGCCAATACGTTGACTATGAACATACTGCCCTACTGTCCACTTAAACACATCAACGACACCAGTCTTCAATCCAACCGCTGGGTCAAACGCATAAGGGCTCGCAACAACAATATACTGCCCATCTTGTGACATTACGATTTTTGTACCAAATATATCAGTTTCACCCATCGGAATTGTCAAATCCGCACTCGTAATTACTTGAATAGGGTCTTCCGACAACATGAAATCATATACATAGATCGCACCAATGGCCTCTGAATTATTGATGTTACCAGGAGCAGCTACTGCCACCCGGTTTAATATTCTATCACCTGTGACAGAATATCCATACAATTCAGTGGTCGAAGTATTGGCATGATTAAGGCGTTTAGTAGTGTCACCCAGCTCGATACCATCAACAGTGACATCCACATCCAATACTTGTACGTAACCAATTCCATCAGCATCAATATGAGGCGCACTTATCAAAATTCGCTGATTGGTTCCATAAGACCCACCAGTAGTGGTGGCATTGATGAATGTCACAACCGTACTAGTATTAATCGTTTGATTCTGGTCAAGCGTTACATATCCATCCCCGATACCTGTCACAGTGGCTGGCGTTGTGTATGGACTACTAATAATACTATTGATTACAATACCAGCAGTAGTAGATACCCTAACCGTGTTGGTGCTTTCAACATCAGTGATCGCAACTGTACTTGTCTTAAAGCTCAAGCTGGTTGCGGTATTAATTGTTTGTGGAATGTTTGTTGTAATAAAATTACCATCTATTGCCACCACAATTGGAGTACCACTGATGTGCTGACCTTGAATAGCATTTCCAATTACCACGCCAGTAACATCAGCCAATTTGATGGTAGATGTTGATTGGTATGGGGTTGACATGTCCACTGCCCAGCCATAATTCGCACCAGCAGACTGATCGCGGTCAGTAATTACAATTGACTGGTCAAGTAATGTATATGAACTATCATCTAACAGTGATAATTTAACAACCCCTTGGTTAGATGACGTCGATGTTACCGTACTAGCGTTGTTAACTACAACAGTTCCAGTTACCACTTGCTTAACATTAGATGCGCTCGGTGCTCCGATAGCCACCAGACCAGAAGATGGTCGATACTTCATTGAGTGACCGAACCGGTTTGGGCTACCATTTAAAACATATTCTGGTCCAAAATTATCGTTTAGCGACAATGCCTCCATCAGCTCAATGTCACCAAATGTGTTTTTGCGAATTACAAAAACACGACCAAAAATTTGTTCACCAGAAATCAAATCGGTATACGAATGGTCTGGAGATGCGACCAACACTAAGTCAGAGCCATCGATCGCATCAATAGTTTGACCAAAGTGTTGACCAGTGACATCAGAAGATGGGGAATTCAACGTCGTTGGGGCATAATTGTCGCCTTTACGATATACTGCCCATTTACCAGTGCCATCAGAATCGACCCATACCTTTTCACCAGTTGCCCACTTATCAAGGAACGGGATTTCTGACAACTTGTCATAATTCGGAAGTCTCGATGTCTTGAACACAGACACTGATCCAAAAATTGGTTCAGCAAGTGGGGTCAAACTTGTCAGCTTGGTATATACAATAAACTGATTTGGATTAACCAATTCTTTGACGATGTAACATCTATCAACTTCAGCACTAAGCGATTTGACACTAATCAAATCTCCAACTTTGAGCTGATGCTCATAATACGTTGTAAACATCAACGATTCACTAGGAATCACCAACTCAACTTCATTAATATATGTTGGAACATTGGTTACTCGCAGAACATCCCAGTTGCCATTTTCGGTATATCCCAACCACACGGTGTCGCCTTCTTGTAAAGCAGAGTTATTCGCAATATCGAGCACACTATTTTTATTGAAAGCTGTTGCGACCACATCGTCAAATCGAACATAACCAGCATGCGGGAGTTTAAATACCTTTTCATTTGTTGTGCCAAAAATGTTCGCAATATCAAATGATTCTGGTTTTACCAGTATATCATTGGTGGTAAGATACGATATTCTTGATTCATTTATAGTCGGCGCATTGTCGCTAAAACAGATAATTTGCGGATTTTCGTTGAAACTGTTTGTTGTAAGTTTAAAATCCAATTCCTGATGCGTGTTAAATCCGCCATATTGTCCGACACGGAATGCCCATTCTTCATTAAAATCCAACTCACTACCATGTTTAGATAGACTTGCTTTTCCTAACTTAGAAATTGGTGATTTTGTGCCCTTTTCACGGATAAATCCTTGATAAAATTTGTACTGAGCAATAGAGTCGCCCACGATGTAGTTCAAATATGGACGAGGTGTGTACCCAATCAAATGCTGAGCCATTGCTTGTTGGTTTGCGTCAAAATTATCAATATCTAAACTATAGAAGTCTTCAAATTGATTAATCTTGTATTCGAAATTTGGTAACAATCTAGGCATCGGCTTTTCAACTAACAAGTTCCAGCGTGTTAAATCGAACTCCTCGGAACCAATCACTGCTTTAATAGCTGAATAATATTTTCCAGCAAATCTAACAACGTCACCAATTTTATAATCTGTAAATTTTGTCCAATCAGAAACATGTGCTTGATCAAACACAAAGCCAGGACTGAAAAAGTCTCCATTCCAATTATCAGTGATGAATCCAGTCAATTTAATCCTGCGCTGTCTATATCCAGTTTCGGTCGAATATATGATGTCACTGAACATAGATAGGTTGTTTAGTACGATTGCGTGCTCTTTTTGAACCAAATTGAGCTGAGCAAAATACAAACCGTCCTGTGTATTGACAGTAGAAATCTCAAACACACCATCTAAGCGCGATACCGAGAAATTTTGTTTAGGAAAAATTGTCCCGTCAGCACGTAACAGACTATACTCGTAATACTTGGTTATGACATTTTCCACGACACTATCGTTTGACGTGAAGGTCAGTTTATTGGCAAATGGACTCAGGGTGATTACTGAATTGACAGCCCATTGCTGAGTCGACCAATACAAGAATTCATTTGCTGTAAATCTCCAGTCAAGAATTTGTGCTAAGTCTTGGTTATACTCTTCAAATACAAACCCTTTAGATTTCAACCACTCTCCATACCCAACAATAACATCATACACCGATTGGACATCATCATACTCTGTGCCATATGGTATAATTTTTTCATCTGTTTGATATGCTGAACGACGTTTAATACTAATACCGCCAATCACTGGCAGATATGGTAAGCTTTGATAATAAACTGAAGTAAATGCCGAGTCACTATTGTGCTTTTGTTTGACTCTATAATATCTATCAGAATAAAATACTATTTGATTCACATCATAAATTGTATTTGGTTCCCACTGAACAAATGATTCACTTACACCACCGATTCGCTCTACCTGATCATTATTACTTTGGTAAGGTGGGTATACCGTAAAGTATGGTTTATATTTGTCATATCCACGCAATGTCCACCCAGACGCGGTTTTTTGAATAATAAATCCAGATACCCCGATAGTTTCAACTGGGTTGCTTTTGTTAAAGAAAATTTGATAATCTTCAGAAGACAATATCGCACCAGAAGCCGAACTATCCAAATCAATCGCATCAATGCTTACTTGAATTTTTTCTTTACTCGTGAATCCACCCAGCTTCGCCATAAGTCGATATGAGATGCCATCCAAATCTTCTCGAAGAGTTGAAATATAAGTGTTATCACGAGCTCGACCGGTTTCAATCAAAAATACACTATATCCGGCAGCGAGCGTAGTTGAACCGTTTACGATTTCACCAAACAACGCAACGTTTGTTGGACTAATGAAGGAATTCTTATCACCATAACGCCATTCCCCAACCAAGTTGCGTTTCATGCGACTTGTATCAAACATCAAGGCAGCATATGCTGCTGGTTGAGTCAATGCTGCCAAAATTTGAGCAACGAATGGCCACCATGAGCTACGACGCCATGCCATTTCTGCCGGACCGAAATCACCAATTTGCCAACTCGCAGAAACACTTTCATTACGAAGCATGATGATTCTATTCGTGTCGGTAGCACTAATTATCGGAGTGGTCGCTAGACCACATTCAGTTGGGCTTAACAAATTACCAAGATCGTCCACTGGAATAATGTCTTTTAACCCAGGACGAGCATAATTAGGGTCAATTTCACCAGTAATCGCGTTTCTACCAGCTTCGATATCTGCCCACATGATGTCATTGCCACGAGTATATGGAGCTGGACCATATGCGTCTACCCACCATGAAGGTTGCTCAGTGTATCCCAACATTTCCCAAGGGCACATGTGTGGTCTATCGGTATCATAGAACAGTTTATACACTGCTCTCCAATAACCGTTTAATGGACGTTTGAAAATACTGTCGATTGCCCCGGTATGATTAAACGTAAATGTATTAGTTTCATCAAATGTTGTATTAGATTGGAAATCTACGCCAAAATACCCTGTCCATCTTAAAAAATCAGATGACATGATGTCGTTCAATTCAGCTGACGTGAAATCATTATCACGGAATGCCCCGACCATCACCGAATTAATATCGAATAATGTACGATCATATTGGGTTTTTAAATTATTGTATACACGCTTTTCATATTCCAACACAATCGCATCACGATAATCATTATAAGCAACCATGATACTACCATCATGGCCCTGAATTACCATTTTTGGCTCACCGGCAAAGGTGTCATCCATGTACATTGACGGGGTGTATTTTGGATACAATCCAAGCTTTGTCGGTGTCGGTGGTACAACTGAACCAGTAGTGTTCGGATAGTCGCGTATGGTAATAATGTCACCCTTTGCCAATTGAATTGACAACGTCACAACTGGCTCAAATTTACTAAACGTATAATCACGGTCTTTAATCAGTAGTTCGTCATTACGATATACCAAAACTGATCGAGTGCTCAGTTTAGTATCATCAAATGTACTAACGAGGTTGTACTGAACTGTTCTTGGATCAGTAACTACAAAAACACGCGCAACATTATCATTTCCGTGTGCCAACATGTCAGAATGGCTATAACTCAGTGTGTTATCGCGATCGGCATTCATTGCTGAAATCACCAAGTCCAATGCCTGTTCAGGAGAGTACGTTCCCTTTATATTGGTGATATGGCGCAGCAAGTTTGCTTTAAATTGGTTGTAGTCTGTTGCCACTTTGCGAATAGAAGTGATCAAATCATCATCTAATTCTCCGCCCAAGAAATAATGCGCAAAACTCATTGGAGTTTCATGGCTCAATATCCTGGAACCGTTGCGCTCATATCCTGACAAATCTCTAAGATTGTTTTTACCATTCACTGCCCCATCAAAATCTGGAGTGGCGTCTGCCATACTTTTCATGTGATCATTCAATTCAGAAAAAGTGAATGACGCAAGATCACCATTTAATGGGTTATTCGATAAACTAGTAGGAACCTCATAGTACCCGGTTTCAGTCGGCGCTTGTTTCGAGGTGATTTTAATTAACACTCTATCATTTTGGAGGAAACTATCTACCAAAACAATATATGCCCGCTCGAATTCACTAACTAACGTGTAGTCAATATTGCGTTTAAGCTTGGTGTCATTAAGGAATACTGTAACATCGAGAGAATTGTCATAACCAGGGCGGTCAATGGCAGTAATTTCCACATACTTAGCATCAGTGTCGATGACCTGATATTGTATAATTGGAATTTGCCTGTTACTAGCCGGAGTCCATACTGTCACAAAGGTATTGCCTGAAGTGTCATTTAACCGCAAATACCCATCTGCCACTCTATTCACATTGGTGACATTGCCTGACATTGTAGTAAAGGTATCAGTGGTATAGAAATTGCTAAATTCATATTCACCAGCATTTGATACCGACCTGTAAGACAGGCCAATACCGAGAACAGGATCGATCGTTTGGCCGAGTTTATAACCAAAAACTTTTGTTCCTTCAAATGTACCATCATAAATTGAACGATCTGAATATCGGATACCATCCGAGTCATACAACTCAAACATCGGAGCTTGGTTCAGAGCGGTTTTTTGTTGGCCTTTAATCCAGGAATTACCATCAAACCACCAAGCAGTACCAATATTGTCAATGCCGTTAGCAACCATTACAGCATCGTCAACTTGTGGCAGTGTATCAACAGTTTCTTCCAAGTTAATACGCATTGCCCCATTGATATTCGCGATTTTTACTTCATATATCTTGCCACGAACGCTTGGATCATTGTCAATATTGAAGATAACACGATGACCGGCTTCAAGTGGAATGCCATCAACCGCATACCCAGATGACTTTTCGACTACCTTGAACGCATCTGTAGTTCGATTATCAATAAGATCTACCGGCTTTTTGCCATTTACGCCATAATTGAATAACTGTAAGTTACCAGCAAATTCAATGATAGGGCGCTTAGCACGCATCTCAACAGGGTAGCTCGGGGCAACACCATTGATTGCGGCAGTTGCTTCGATTACACTAGAATGAACCCATCGATTATATCGAGACCATTGGTTTTTGTTAGATGCCGAGCGATTAATTGTGATGTATTCTGGTGTTAATGGAATGTAACCAAAGTCATCAAATGGATATTGGTCAAATAACGTGGCATCAAAGTTTGGATCAAGAACTGTAGTAGGCTTGCCAATTGGGCGCAATGATTCCTCATCTACTAATTCGATTTTGGAACCAACACCTTCGATGTAATATGTTTTATTGGCATATGAACTAGGAGTTACATCACCAATAAATTTCACTTTCATACCATTTGTGAACGTAACTCCATTGCCAGAAACGTATGTTTTCTTTCCAATAATCTCTGACTCAATATCAATTGCGCTGTTGTCAGCGATATGTTTTACCGATATTCTACCGATCGCTGTCTGATTGCCCTCAGCATTATAAAATAACGTAGACGGGGTGTTATCATCGATTGTTACAATAACTTGACCATCAACAGCACCATTATTTGTCACGTTTTCATATAGACTGGCTGCCCCTTCTTCATATGACGTTTTAATGTAGAATGGATTTGAGCATTTGAGTTCAAACACATATGTTAGACCGCGGTAAAGCGTCAACAGTGGATTGTTTTCCAAACCATTAGGCGTGAACACCAAAGATTTGCCATCAGCGGAATCAGTTACTTTGTATGTACTGACTGTTTGTTTTGCCTGACCAGCAACACTTACCACTTCTGGGCCAGTTGGTAACCAATAATATTCACGGAAGTTTACAAACTTATCCCAATCAATATGCGGGTCATATGAGAATGAAGTAGATTTGAACAATCGATCCAATCTTTCGACATTTGCGTTATTAAAGGCAAGTTTGTTTACTAGATCATCATATCCCAGCGCAGTATCAATTGTACCATTCATGTCACTGATGATCAATGCCGGCTCTAGTTGGTAGTCCGATCTCAATTTCGACGTGCTACCAAGATAGTGATCCAGAATTGGGTCATAGTTTGGGGTCAACTTACTACCAACGTACCCATTTACACGCTTGATCTGCGGTTGCTGAATATACTGGTCCAACGTACTTGCCAAAAACTTGGCATTACGGTCAGTACGATGTACCAACGGCAATAGATCGGCAGATCTGCGAGTTGTAGACGGATTATTCACGTCTACTGGGTTTATGATGTCTTTTTTTGCCATATTTTATTTGCTCGTTGTGTTTGTAATAATAGGTGATACTGCGTTAATTTGTGCTGCTGTGACTGAATCGATAATTTCGATATCGTTTACAGTCGCGCCACTAATCAGTAACTCATTAGATTGGCACTTAATTTCAAATAGACTACCAAATGGTAGGTTTGGATTCTTTGGCACGATAATAAAGTTTGTAATGTCAGGTGTCATACTATTTAACACATATGTAGACAGCTCAGTGAAGTTAAATGGTTGTCCAAAATCCCACTTATCCAGGCTAAAGAAATTCTTTATTAATGCCAAAATACGAGTTTTCAAGTCATTGTCACTTGCTGTGCGTGCTGGATTCTTTACAGCCTTAAACACTGCCTGTAAATTAGTCACTGCCTGATCACCAAACAACACCTTATATACCGCTGGATGATAAATTAGGGTGTCAGAAATCGACTTAATTGGCTCTAATGTAGCTGAAAAGTCATTTTCTAAACTTTGACTAGTAGGCGGTAGTGGGGCTGTGCCAGAACCAGTAGAAAGCCAATTGCGGAAACTCGCATCGTATGCTGCGGTCAACACGTAAACATCAATAATGTTTGTTTTACTAGGATCAATTCGTCTGTCTTCCCCACTGTTATGCGTATAATGAAATTTTAACCCATTTCTACCAGTTTTGGCAAAATATTGCGAATTCAAAACAAATTCACCATTAACATATTCCATTACTACATCGGTTTCATAGAAATAAAACAGCGACCCTTCTGTGGTAACAGCAGTATTTACATAATTTTCATTTGGGTATATTGCTATTGCCTTTTGATCTTGTAGTAGATTATATCGATTACCATCATCCGAGATCTTAAAGAACACAAACCGTTTTAATATACCAGCGGAATCCACTGAATCCGGTGACACAATATCATTGAATGCGTCTGGATTGTCAATTTGGCCATCATTGTTCGCATCATAAAAGCTCACTAACACTTTTTTTGGCTCAACATATCCATCCGACTCAACTACCGGGCCATCAACTTGCCATCTGTAATCAGATGCCAAACCCTTTGAAGGGTTATTTGGATCTGGGTTGATGCTTAATACGCTAATTTGATCTTTAATCAATGTATTGGTAGTATAATCATAGTTACTTCTGCTATGGTCAATATAAAAAGCAGTCTGTTTGTCACTTTCAAATACATAGTTCATCATTCTATATGTGACTTTGTATGATGTACCAAGCCATTCAAAATGTACCAGCCAGCTTGAGTCCTGTTGAGTATTCGTAACGTCTCCCTGGTATGCTAACCTGAAATCCGTGACAACATTTAGGTTACTATCAGTGATTACAAACCATTGGCGGGTTGAATTGTCAAAGCTCAGACCGAAATTCTTCTGAGACATACACAAATTCACAATTTGTGTCTCAAACGCATAGCTAAAAATGTTTACAAAGTTTGGGATAACCTCATCAATCATGGCACCGTCAGGAATACGGTTTGACAGAATAATTGGACCAGTGCCGTCTGATAACGCACCAGATAATTGATTCGAACCGTCTCCAATTACCTGAATTACCTTAGTCCAAATATATGTTTTTTGTTCATAGTCCGTACTATCCGCCAACACTATACTGTTATCTTTAAATGCGAAGCCAGTAGGGGGCGTAAACTTCAATAACGCACCCTGAGTGATATACATCGCATTATTTGAACTGTAATAACCAGTTTGTACTGGAGTACCCGCCATGGTCTGAAAATATCCAGTGGTGCGGTCGTTCATCGTGGTGACTTTTTTCCATGACAATCTCAACGCATTCAATTTTGGCCGTGGATACTTGGTGAAATAGAAATTCTTGAATGAACTTGACGACACGATTGGCTCAAGTTTATTCTTTATCGCAGCATACACTTCATTTCGTGATTGAAACTTAAATTCGAAACTTGGCTGTGTACTCTCTCTGTACAAAATCCCATCTCTCGCAAAGATGTCAGTACTAGAATACTTTCCACTAATATCAGACAACTCGTAATACTTTGATATCCCGCTTGAAAGACGGTTAATCGACTTCACTTTCAGTACATTGTTACCAGCATTTAAAGGGCCAATATTATAATCTTCAGCAGTGATCATCCTATTTTGAAGATAATAGGTTTGCGGTGCCTTCGTCTTGATATCTTCAATTGATTCAGGTCCACTACTATTTGTGACAGTGTACTGTAAGCT
>NW_027191126.1:0-16692 GCF_040958095.1 Procambarus clarkii
AATTTTTCTAACATACAAGTCAATGACACACTACCTCACATCATCAGGAACACTTTTGTTACTATCTCTCCACAGCGTCTTTTACATAAATACCCTATCTTAACAAATTCATAATTTAAATTCATAACTGGCAACCCCCCGCACCCCCGACCCCCCCCCCACAGGTCCAAGGCCACCAAGTGCTTAACCCCACACCAACCCTCCAACCCAGGAAGCATCATTCCTTTCCCTTAACCTCTCGCAAATTATGTTTTTGACGAATACACGCACTACGGGCCTGACAGCTGAGTAGACAGCGCTCTCGTCTCGTAATCCTATCGTCTGTGTTCGATCCTCCGGTGATAGCCAGAAACGAAATTGGGCAGTTTTGTTTCACCCTGTTGCCCCTGTTACCTAGCAGTAAATAGGTACCTGGGATTTAAACAACTGTTACGGGTTGCTTCCTGTGTGTGTGTGTGTGTGTGTGTGTGTGTGTGGTGTGTTGTGTGTGTGTGTGTGTGTGTGTGTGTGTGTGTGTGTGTGTGTGTGTGTGTGTGTATGTTTGTGTGTTTGAGTGTGGTTGTGTGTGTGTGTGTGTGTGTGTGTGTGTGTGTGTGTGTGTGTGTGTGTGTGTGTGTGTGTGTGTGTGTGTGTGTGTGTGTGTGTGCGTGCGTGTGCGTGCGTGTTTGTGTGTGTGTGTGTGTACTCACCTAGTTGTGCTAGCGGGGGTTAGCTCTGGCTCTGTGGTCCCGCCTCTCAACCGTCAATCAACAGGTGTACAGGTTCTTGAGCCTATTGTGCTCTATCATATCTACACTTGAAACTGTGTATGGAATCAGCCTTCTCCACATTACTACCTAATGCATTCCATTTGTCAAGCACTCTGACACTTAAAAAGTTTTTTCTAATATCTCTGTGGCTCATTTGGGCACTCCTGTTTCCACCTGTGTCCCCTAGTGCGTGTGCCCCTAGTGTTAAATAGCCTCTCTTTATCAACCCTGTCGATTCCCTTGAGAATCTTGAATGTGTTGATCATGTCCCCCCTAACTCTTCTGTCTTCCAACGAAGTTAGGTTCAATTCCCGTAGTCTCTCCTCGTAGCTCATACCTCTCAGCTCGGGTACTAGTCTGGTGGCAAACCTTTGAACTTTTTCAGTTTAGTTTTATGCTTGACTAGATATGGACTCCATGCTGGAGCCGCATACTCCCAAGATTGGTCTGACATATGTGGTATATAATGTTCTGAAAGATTCCTTACACAAGTTTCTAAAGGCCGTTCTTATTTAGCCAACCTGGTATATGCTTCTGATGTTATCCTTTTGATATGAGCTTCAGGGAGAGGTCTGGCGTGATATCAACCCCCAGGTCTTTCTCTCACACACACACACCACACACATTAGTTGATAAAGGACTGTTTTTGTGTGTATACTATGTATACTATTATCAGGAGCGACAGACAAGTGCAGCTATGTGTGTCTATGTGTACCTGCAATTGGACTGACATGTGTACGGTAATTATCTGTGTGTTAATTTTAAAAGGAACATATTAGTGATGTTTTTTTATCTTAATTGATTGACATATATACGTGTACGCGTGTTTAGTGTTACTGTAATTTATAATGTTAGCGTGTGTACGTGTGAATGACATAGTGTCCCATCATTGTCACATTTTTTGTTACATGTTTACAATTGTCAGGAGCGACAGACAAGTGCAGCTATGTGTACCTGCAATTGGACTGACACGTGTACGGTAATTATCTGTGTCCGTTGTTGAGGGAACATATTTGTGAATGTTTATTTATGTAAATTGATTGTCATATGTACGTGTACCCGTGATTAGTGGTACTGTAATTTACATGGTTAACAGGTTTATGTTTGAATTACATAGTTTCCCATCATTGTCTCATTTTTTGTTACTATTTTTAGTTCACTCCCAACATCTCTGACTCCCGAGGACCATTTGTGCTCATGTGTGTTTATTAAAGAAAAATAATCATATTTTGTTTACAAATAACTTGTACTTATTTTACAAAGAAAGCTTTTTCAAAGAACAGGGAATTTTCATGTATGCATTAATTTTTCTAACATACAAGTCAATGACACACTACCTCACATCAGTCAGGAACACTTTTGTTACTATCTCTCCACAGCGTCCTTTTACCATAAATACCCTATCTTAACAAATTCATAATTTAAATTCATAACTGGCAACCCCCCGCACCCCCGACCCCCCCCCCACAGGTCCAAGGCCACCAAGTGGCGTTAACCCCACACCAACCCTCAACCCAGGAAGCATCATTCCTTTCCCTTAACCTCTCGCAAATTATGTTTTTGACGAATACACGCACTACGGGGCCTGGACAGCTGAGTAGACAGCGCTCTCGTCTCGTAATCCTATCGTCTGTGTTCGATCCTCCGGTGATAGCAAAACGAAATTGGGCAGTTTGTTTCACCCTGTTGCCCCTGTTACCTAGCAGTAAATAGGTACCTGGGATTTAAACAACTGTTACGGGTTGCTTCCTGTGTGTGTGTGTGTGTGTGTGTGTGTGTGTGTGTGTGTGTGTGTGTGTGTGTGTGTGTGTGTGTGTGTGTGTGTGTGTGTGTGTGTGTGTGTGTATGTTTGTGTGTTTGAGTGTGTGTGTGTGTGTGTGTGTGTGTGTGTGTGTGTGTGTGTGTGTGTGTGTGTGTGTGTGTGTGTGTGTGTGTGTGTGTGTGTGGTGTGTGTGTGTGTGTGCGGCGTGTGCGTGCGTGTTTGTGTGGTGTGTGTGTACTCACCTAGTTGTGCTAGCGGGGGTTGAGCTCTGGCTCTGTGGTCCCGCCTCTCAACCGTCAATCAACAGGTGTACAGGTTCTTGAGCCTATTGTGCTCTATCATATCTACACTTGAAACTGTGTATGGAATCAGCCTTCTCCACATTACTACCTAATGCATTCCATTTGTCAAGCACTCTGACACTTAAAAAGTTTTTCTAATATCTCTGTGGCTCATTTGGGCACTCCTGTTTCCACCTGTGTCCCCTAGTGCGTGTGCCCTAGTGTTAAATAGCCTCTCTTTATCAACCCTGTCGATTCCTTGAGAATCTTGAATGTGTTGATCATGTCCCCCCTAACTCTTCTGTCTTCCAACGAAGTTAGGTTCAATTCCCGTAGTCTCTCCTCGTAGCTCATACCTCTCAGCTCGGGTACTAGTCTGGTGGCAAACCTTTGAACTTTTCCAGTTTAGTTTTATGCTTGACTAGATATGGACTCCATGCTGGAGCCGCATACTCCAAGATTGGTCTGACATATGTGGTATATAATGTTCTGAAAGATTCCTTACACAAGTTTCTAAAGGCCGTTCTTATTTAGCCAACCTGGTATATGCTTCTGATGTTATCCTTTTGATATGAGCTTCAGGGGAGAGGTCTGGCGTGATATCAACCCCCAGGTCTTTCTCTCAACACACACACACACACACACATTAGTTGATAAAGGACTGTTTTGTGTGTATACCTATGTATACTATTATCAGGAGCGACAGACAAGTGCAGCTATGTGTGTCTATGTGTACCTGCAATTGGACTGACATGTGTACGGTAATTATCTGTGTGTTAATTTTAAAAGGAACATATTAGTGAATGTTTTTTTATCTTAATTGATTGACATATATACGTGTACGCGTGTTTAGTGTTACTGTAATTTATAATGTTAGCGTGTGTACGTGTGAATGACATAGTGTCCCATCATTGTCACATTTTTTGTTACATGTTTACAATTGTCAGGAGCGACAGACAAGTGCAGCTATGTGTACCTGCAATTGGACTGACACGTGTACGGTAATTATCTGTGTCCGTTGTTGAGGGAACATATTTGTGAATGTTTATTTATGTAAATTGATTGTCATATGTACGTGTACCCGTGATTAGTGGTACTGTAATTTACATGGTTAACAGGTTTATGTTTGAATTACATAGTTTCCCATCATTGTCCCATTTTTTGTTACTATTTTTAGTTCACTCCCAACATCTCTGACTCCCGAGGACCATTTGTGCTCATGTGTGTTTATTAAAGAAAAATAATCATATTTTGTTTACAAAATAACTTGTACTTATTTTACAAAGAAAGCTTTTCAAAGAACAGGGAATTTTCATGTATGCATTAATTTTTCTAACATACAAGTCAATGACACACTACCTCACATCAGTCAGGAACACTTTTGTTACTATCTCTCCACAGCGTCTTTTACATAAATACCCTATCTTAACAAATTCATAATTTAAATTCATAACTGGCAACCCCCCGCACCCCCGACCCCCCCCCACAGGTCCAAGGCCACCAAGTGCTTAACCCCACACCAACCCTCCAACCCAGGAAGCATCATTCCTTTCCCTTAACCTCTCGCAAATTATGTTTTTGACGAATACACGCACTACGGGGCCTGACAGCTGAGTAGACAGCGCTCTCGTCTCGTAATCCTATCGTCTGTGTTCGATCCTCCGGTGATAGGCAGAAACGAAATTAGGCAGTTTGTTTCACCCTGTTGCCCCTGTTACCTAGCAGTAAATAGGTACCTGGGATTTAAAACAACTGTTACGGTTTGCTTCCTGTGTGTGTGTGTGTGTGTGTGTGTGTGTGTGTGTGGTGTGTGTGTGTGTGTGTGTGTGTGTGTGTGTGTGTGTGTGTGTGTGTGTGTGTGTGTGGTATGTTTGTGTGTTTGAGTGTGTGTGTGTGTGTGTGTGTGTGTGTGTGTGTGTGTGTGTGTGTGTGTTGTGTGTGTGTGTGTGTGTGTGTGTGTGTGTGTGTGTGTGTGTGCGTGCGTGTGCGTGCGTATTTGTGTGTGTGTGTGTGTACTCCCTAGTTGTGCTAGCGGGGGTTGAGCTCTGGCTCTGTGGTCCCGCCTCTCAACCGTCAATCAACAGGTGTACAGGTTCTTGAGCCTATTGTGCTCTATCATATCTACACTTGAAACTGTGTATGGAAATCAGCCTTCTCACATTACTACCTAATGCATTCCATTTGTCCAAGCACTCTGACACTTAAAAAGTTTTTTCTAATATCTCTGTGGCTCATTTGGGCACTCCTGTTTCCACCTGTGTCCCCTAGTGCGTGTGCCCCTAGTGTTAAATAGCCTCTCTTTATCAACCCTGTCGATTCCCTTGAGAATCTTGAATGTGTTGATCATGTCCCCCCTAACTCTTGCTGTCTTCCAACGAAGTTAGGTTCAATTCCCGTAGTCTCTCCTCGTAGCTCATACCTCTCAGCTCGGGTACTAGTCTGGTGGCAAACCTTTGAACTGTTTCCAGTTTAGTTTATGCTTGACTAGATATGGACTCCATGCTGGAGCCGCATACTCCAAGATTGGTCTGACATATGTGTATATAATGTTCTGAAAGATTCCTTACACAAGTTTCTAAAGGCCGTTCTTATTTAGCCAACCTGGTATATGCTGCTGATGTTATCCTTTTGATATGAGCTTCAGGGGAGAGGTCTGGCGTGATATCAACCCCCAGGTCTTTCTCTCAACACACACACACACACACACATTATTGATATAGGACTGTTTTGTGTGTATACCTATGTATACTATTATCAGGAGCGACAGACAAGTGCAGCTATGTGTGTCTATGTGTACCTGCAATTGGACTGACATGTGTACGGTAATTATCTGTGTGTTAATTTTAAAAGGAACATATTAGTGAATGTTTTTTATCTTAATTGATTGACATATATACGTGTACGCGTGTTTAGTGTTACTGTAATTTATAATGTTAGCGTGTGTACGTGTGAATGACATAGTGTCCCATCATTGTCACATTTTTTGTTACATGTTTACTATTGTCAGGAGCGACAGACAAGTGGCAGCTATGTGTACCTGCAATTGGACTGACACTTGTACGGTAATTATCTGTGTCCGTTGTTGAGGGAACATATTTGTGAATGTTTATTTATGTAAATTGATTGTCATATGTACGTGTACCCGTGATTAGTGGTACTGTAATTTACATGGTTAACAGGTTTATGTTTGAATTACATAGTTTCCCATCATTGTCTCGTTTTTTGTTACTATTTTTAGTTCACTCCCAACATCTCTGACTCCCGAGGACCATTTGTGCTCATGTGTGTTTATTAAAGAAAAATAATCATATTTTTTTACAAAATAACTTGTACTTATTTTACAAAGAAAGCTTTTCAAAGAACAGGGAATTTTCATGTATGCATTAATTTTTCTAACATACAAGTCAATGACACACTACCTCACATCAGTCAGGAACACTTTTGTTACTATCTCTCCACAGCGTCTTTTACATAAATACCCTATCTTAACAAATTCATAATTTAAATTCATAACTGGCAACCCCCGCACCCCCGACCCCCCCCCCACAGGTCCAAGGCCACCAAGTGCTTAACCCCACACCAACCCTCCAACCCAGGAAGCATCATTCCTTTCCCTTAACCTCTCGCAAATTATGTTTTTGACGAATACACGCACTACGGGGCCTGACAGCTGAGTAGACAGCGCTCTCGTCTCGTAATCCTATCGTCTGTGTTCGATCCTCCGGTGATAGCAGAAACGAAATTGGGCAGTTTGTTTCACCCTGTTGCCCCTGTTACCTAGCAGTAAATAGGTACCTGGGATTTAAACAACTGTTACGGGTTGCTTCCTGTGTGTGTGTGTGTGTGTGTGTGTGTGTGTGTGTGTGTGTGTGTGTGTGTGTGTGTGTGTGTGTGTGTATGTTTGTGTGTTTGAGTGTGTGTGTGTGTGTGTGTGTGTGTGTGTGTGTGTGTGTGTGTGTGTGTGTGTGTGTGGTGTGTGTGTGTTGTGTGTGTGTGTGTGTGTGTGTGTGTGTGTGTGTGTGTGTGTGTGCGTGCGTGTGCGTGCGTATTTGTGTGTGTGTGTGTGTACTCACCTAGTTGTGCTAGCGGGGGTTGAGCTCTGGCTCTGTGGTCCCGCCTCTCAACCGTCAATCAACAGGTGTACAGGTTCTTGAGCCTATTGTGCTCTATCATATCTACACTTGAAACTGTGTATGGAATCAGCCTTCTCCACATTACTACCTAATGCATTCCATTTGTCAAGCACTCTGACACTTAAAAAGTTTTTTCTAATATCTCTGTGGCTCATTTGGGCACTCCTGTTTCCACCTGTGTCCCCTAGTGTTAAATAGCCTCTCTTTATCAACCCTGTCAATTCCCTTGAGAATCTTGAATGTGTTGATCATGTCCCCCCTAACTCTTCTGTCTTCCAACGAAGTGAGGTTCAATTCCCGTAGTCTCTCCTCGTAGCTTATGCCTCTCTGCTCGGGTACTAGTCTGGTGGCAAACCTTTGAACTTTTTCCAGTTTAGTTTTATGCTTGACTAGATATGGACTCCATGCTGGAGCCGCATACTCCAAGATTGGTCTGACATATGTGGTATATAATGTTCTGAAAGATTCCTTACACAAGTTTCTAAAGGCCGTTCTTATTTAGCCAACCTGGCATATGCTGCTGATGTTATCCTTTTGATATGAGCTTCAGGGGAGAGGTCTGGCGTGATATCAACCCCCAGGTCTTTCTCTCTCTCTGACTCTTGAAGTATTTCATCTCCCAAGTGATACCTTGTATCTGGTCTCCTGCTTCCTACCCCTATCTTCATTACATTACATTTGCTTGGGTTAAACTCTAACAGCCATTTGTTCGACCATTCCTGCAGCTTGTCCAGGTCTTCTTGAAGCCTCAAGCTGTCCTCCTCTGTCCTAATCCTTCTCATAATTTTGGCGTCGTCAGCAAACATTGAGAGGAATGAGTTTATGCCCTCTGGGAGATCATTTACGTATATCAGAAACAGCATAGGTCCAAGCACAGAGCCCTGTGGGACTCCACTGGTGCCTTCACGCCATTCTGAGGTCTCAACCCTCACTATAACTCTCTGCTTCTTATTGCTTAGGTACTCCCTTATCCACTGGAGCGCCCTACTAGTTACTCCTGCCTGTTTCTCCAGCTTATGCATCAACCTTTTATGGGGTACTGTGTCAAAGGCTTTCCGACAGTCCAAAAAAACGCAGTCCGCCCATTCTTCTCTTTCTTGCCTTATCTTTGTCACCTGATCGTAGAATTCTATCAAGCCTGTAAGGCAAGATTTACCCTCCCTGAACACATGTTGATGGGTTGTAACGAAGTCTCTTCTCTCCAGATGTGTTACTAGGTTTTTTCTCACAATCTTCTCCATCACCTTGCATGGTATACAAGTTAAGGACACTGGCCTGTAGTTCAGTGCCTCTTGTCTGTCACCCTTTTTAAGTATTGGTACTACATTAGCAGTCTTCCATATTTCCGGTAGGTCTCCCATTTCCAGTGACCTACTATACACTATGGAGAGTGGCAAGCAAAGTGCTCCTGCACACTCTTTCAATACCCATGGTGAGATTCCATCCGGCCCAACAGCTTTTCTCACATCCAGCTCCAATAGGTGCTTCTTGACCTCATCTCTTGTAATTTCGAACCTTTCCAAGGTCACCTGGTTTGCTGCCACCTCTCCTAGCGCCGTGACTTCTCCGTGTTCTATTGTAAAGACCTCCTGGAACCTTTTGTTGAGTTCTTCACACGCCTCTTTGTCATTCTTTGTGTACCTGTACCTGTGTGTGTTTGTATGTTAGTGAAAAATAAATGTAGTAGATATAAAAAATGAAAAATACATTTGTTTGAGAGGCGGGGTCCAAGAGCTAATAACTCAATTTTGTAGACACAAATAATAAATACAAGGAGTAAATACACACACAAACACACACACACACATTAGTTGATAAAGGACTGTTTTGTGTGTATACCTATGTATACTATTATCAGGAGCGACAGACAAGTGCAGCTATGTGTGTCTATGTGTACCTGCAATTGGACTGACATGTGTACGGTAATTATCTGTGTGTTAATTGTAAAAGGAACATATTAGTGAATGTTTTTTTACGTAAATTGATTGACATATATACATGTACGCGTGTTTAGTGTTAATGTAATTTATAATGTTAGCGTGTGTACGTGTGAATGACATAGTGTCCCATCATTGTCACATTTTTTGTTACATGTTTACTATTGTCAGGAGCGACAGACAAGTGCAGCTATGTGTGTCTTTGTGTACCTGCAATTGGACTGACACGTGTACGGTAATTATCTGTGTCCGTTGTTAAGGGAACATATTAGTGAATGTTTATTTATGTAAATTGATTGACATATGTACGTGTACGCGTGTTTAGTGGTACTGTAATTTACATGGTTAACAAGTTTATGTTTGAATTACATAGTATCCCATCATTGTCTCATTTTTTGTTACTATTTTTAGTTCGCTCTCAATCTCTCGGACTCCCGAGGACCATTTGTGCTCATGTGTGTTTATTAAAGAAAAATAATCATATTTTGTTTACAAAACAACTTGTACTTATTTTACAAAGAAACATTTTCAAAGAACAGGTAATTTTCATGTATGCATTAATTTTTCTAACATACAAGTCAATCACACACTACCTCACATCAGTCAGGAACACTTTTGTTACTATCTCTTCCAGCGTCTTTTACATAAATACCCTATCTTAACAAATTCATTCATTAAATTCATAACTGGCAACCCCCGCCCACCCGACCTCCCCCACAGGTCCAAGGCCACTAAGTGACTAACCTCACACCAACCCTCCAACCCAGGAAGCATCATTCCTTTCCCTTAACCTCTCCCAAATTATGTTTTTGACGAATACACGCACTACGGGGCCTGACAGCTGAGTAGACAGCGCTCTCGACTCGTAATCCTAGCGTCCGTGTTCGATCCTCCGGTGATGGCAGAAACGAAACTGGGCAGTTTGTTTCACCCTGTTGCCCCATTTACCTAGCAGTAAATAGGTACCTGGGATTTAAACAGCTGTTACAGGTTGCTTCCTGTGTGTGTGTGTGTGTGTGTGTGTGTGTGTGTGTGTGTGTGTGTGTGTGTGTGTGTGTGTGTGTGTGTGTGTGTGTGCGTGTGTGTGTATGTGTGTGTGTGTGTGTGTGTGTTTGAGTGTGTGTGTGTGTGTGTGTGTGTGTACTCACCTAATGTGTGTGTGTGTGTGTTTTGTGTGTGTGTGTGTGTGTGCGTGCGTGTGCGTGCGTGTGTGTGTGTGTGTGTGTGTGTGTGTGTGTGTGTGTGTGTGTTGTGTGTGTGTGTGTTTGTGTGTTTGAGTGTGTGTGTGTGGTGTGTGTGTGTTACTAATGTGTGTGTGTGTGTGTTTGTTTGTGTGTGTGTGTGTGCGTGTGCGTGCGTGTGTGTGTGTGTGTGTGTGTGTGTGTGTGTGTGTGTGTGTGTGTACTCACCTAGTTGTTCTTGCGGGGGTTGAGCTCTGGCTCTGTGGTCCCACCTCTCAACCGTCAATCAACAGGTGTACAGGTTCTTGAGCCTATTGTGCTCTATCATATCTACACTTGAAACTGTGTATGGAGTCAGCCTTCTCCACATTACTGCCTAATGCATTCCATTTGTCAACCACTGACACTAAAAAAGTTTTTTCTTATATCTCTGTGGCTCATTTGGGCACTCAGTTTCCACCTGTGTCCCCTAGTGCGTGTGCCCCTTATCTTGAGGTTATCTTGAGATGATTTCGGGGCTTTAGTGTCCCAGTGGCCCGGTCCTCGACCAAGCCTTCACCCCCAGGAAGCAGCCCGTGACAGCTGACTAACACCCAGGTACCTATTTTACTGCTAGGTAACAGGGGCATAGGGTGAAAGAAACTCTGCCCATTGTTTCTCGCCGGCGCCTGGGATCGAACCCAGGACCACAGGATCACAAGTCCCGCGTGCTGTCCGCTCGGCCGACCGGCTCCCCTAGTGTTAAATAGCCTCTCTTTATCAACCCTGTCAATTCCCTTGAGAATCTTGAATGTGTTGATCATGTCCCCCCTAACTCTTCTGTCTTCCAACGAAGTGAGGTTCAATTCCCGTAGTCTCTCCTCGTAGCTTATGCCTCTCTGCTCGGGTACTAGTCTGGTGGCAAACCTTTGAACTTTTTCCAGTTTAGTTTTATGCTTGACTAGATATGGACTCCATGCTGGAGCCGCATACTCCAAGATTGGTCTGACATATGTGGTATATAATGTTCTGAAAGATTCCTTACACAAGTTTCTAAAGGCCGTTCTTATTTAGCCAACCTGGCATATGCTGCTGATGTTATCCTTTTGATATGAGCTTCAGGGGAGAGGTCTGGCGTGATATCAACCCCCAGGTCTTTCTCTCTCTCTGACTCTTGAAGTATTTCATCTCCCAAGTGATACCTTGTATCTGGTCTCCTGCTTCCTACCCCTATCTTCATTACATTACATTTGCTTGGGTTAAACTCTAACAGCCATTTGTTCGACCATTCCTGCAGCTTGTCCAGGTCTTCTTGAAGCCTCAAGCTGTCCTCCTCTGTCCTAATCCTTCTCATAATTTTGGCGTCGTCAGCAAACATTGAGAGGAATGAGTTTATGCCCTCTGGGAGATCATTTACGTATATCAGAAACAGCATAGGTCCAAGCACAGAGCCCTGTGGGACTCCACTGGTGCCTTCACGCCATTCTGAGGTCTCAACCCTCACTATAACTCTCTGCTTCTTATTGCTTAGGTACTCCCTTATCCACTGGAGCGCCCTACTAGTTACTCCTGCCTGTTTCTCCAGCTTATGCATCAACCTTTTATGGGGTACTGTGTCAAAGGCTTTCCGACAGTCCAAAAAAACGCAGTCCGCCCATTCTTCTCTTTCTTGCCTTATCTTTGTCACCTGATCGTAGAATTCTATCAAGCCTGTAAGGCAAGATTTACCCTCCCTGAACACATGTTGATGGGTTGTAACGAAGTCTCTTCTCTCCAGATGTGTTACTAGGTTTTTTCTCACAATCTTCTCCATCACCTTGCATGGTATACAAGTTAAGGACACTGGCCTGTAGTTCAGTGCCTCTTGTCTGTCACCCTTTTTAAGTATTGGTACTACATTAGCAGTCTTCCATATTTCCGGTAGGTCTCCCATTTCCAGTGACCTACTATACACTATGGAGAGTGGCAAGCAAAGTGCTCCTGCACACTCTTTCAATACCCATGGTGAGATTCCATCCGGCCCAACAGCTTTTCTCACATCCAGCTCCAATAGGTGCTTCTTGACCTCATCTCTTGTAATTTCGAACCTTTCCAAGGTCACCTGGTTTGCTGCCACCTCTCCTAGCGCCGTGACTTCTCCGTGTTCTATTGTAAAGACCTCCTGGAACCTTTTGTTGAGTTCTTCACACGCCTCTTTGTCATTCTTTGTGTACCTGTACCTGTGTGTGTTGTATGTTAGTGAAAAATAAATGTAGTAGATATAAAAAATGAAAAATACATTTGTTTGAGAGGCGGGGTCCAAGAGCTAATAACTCAATTTTGTAGACACAAATAATAAATACAAGGAGTAAATACACACACAAACACACACACACACACATTAGTTGATAAAGGACTGTTTTGTGTGTATACCTATGTATACTATTATCAGGAGCGACAGACAAGTGCAGCTATGTGTGTCTATGTGTACCTGCAATTGGACTGACATGTGTACGGTAATTATCTGTGTGTTAATTGTAAAAGGAACATATTAGTGAATGTTTTTTTACGTAAATTGATTGACATATATACATGTACGCGTGTTTAGTGTTAATGTAATTTATAATGTTAGCGTGTGTACGTGTGAATGACATAGTGTCCCATCATTGTCACATTTTTTGTTACATGTTTACTATTGTCAGGAGCGACAGACAAGTGCAGCTATGTGTGTCTTTGTGTACCTGCAATTGGACTGACACGTGTACGGTAATTATCTGTGTCCGTTGTTAAGGGAACATATTAGTGAATGTTTATTTATGTAAATTGATTGACATATGTACGTGTACGCGTGTTTAGTGGTACTGTAATTTACATGGTTAACAAGTTTATGTTTGAATTACATAGTATCCCATCATTGTCTCATTTTTTGTTACTATTTTTAGTTCGCTCTCAATCTCTCGGACTCCCGAGGACCATTTGTGCTCATGTGTGTTTATTAAAGAAAAATAATCATATTTTGTTTACAAAACAACTTGTACTTATTTTACAAAGAAACATTTTCAAAGAACAGGTAATTTTCATGTATGCATTAATTTTTCTAACATACAAGTCAATCACACACTACCTCACATCAGTCAGGAACACTTTTGTTACTATCTCTTCCCAGCGTCTTTTACATAAATACCCTATCTTAACAAATTCATTCATTAAATTCATAACTGGCAACCCCCCGCCCACCCGACCTCCCCCACAGGTCCAAGGCCACTAAGTGACTAACCTCACACCAACCCTCCAACCCAGGAAGCATCATTCCTTTCCCTTAACCTCTCCCAAATTATGTTTTTGACGAATACACGCACTACGGGGCCTGACAGCTGAGTAGACAGCGCTCTCGACTCGTAATCCTAGCGTCCGTGTTCGATCCTCCGGTGATGGCAGAAACGAAACTGGGCAGTTTGTTTCACCCTGTTGCCCCATTTACCTAGCAGTAAATAGGTACCTGGGATTTAAACAGCTGTTACAGGTTGCTTCCTGTGTGTGTGTGTGTGTGTGTGTGTGTGTGTGTGTGTGTGTGTGTGTGTGTGTGTGTGTGTGTGTGTGTGTGTGTGTGTGTGTGTGTGTGTGTGTGTGTTGTGTGTTTGAGTGTGTGTGTGTGTGTGTGTGTGTACTCACCTAATGTGTGTGTGTGTGTGTGTTTGTGTGTGTGTGTGTGTGGTGCGTGCGTGTGCGTGCGTGTGTGTGTGTGTGTGTGTGTGTGTGTGTATGTGTGTGTGTGTGTTTGTGTGTTTGAGTGTGTGTGTGTGTGTGTTGTGTGTACTTATTGTGTGTGTGTGTGTTTGTTTGTGTGTGTGTGTGTGGTGCGTGTGCGTGCGTGTGTGTGTGTGTGTGTGTGTGTGTGTGTGTGTGTGTGTGTGTGTGTACTCACCTAGTTGTTCTTGCGGGGGTTGAGCTCTGGCTCTGTGGTCCCACCTCTCAACCGTCAATCAACAGGTGTACAGGTTCTTGAGCCTATTGTGCTCTATCATATCTACACTTGAAACTGTGTATGGAGTCAGCCTTCTCCACATTACTGCCTAATGCATTCCATTTGTCAACCACTGACACTAAAAAAGTTTTTTCTTATATCTCTGTGGCTCATTTGGGCACTCAGTTTCCACCTGTGTCCCCTAGTGCGTGTGCCCCTTATCTTGAGGTTATCTTGAGATGATTTCGGGGCTTTAGTGTCCCAGTGGCCCGGTCCTCGACCAAGCCTTCACCCCCAGGAAGCAGCCCGTGACAGCTGACTAACACCCAGGTACCTATTTTACTGCTAGGTAACAGGGGCATAGGGTGAAAGAAACTCTGCCCATTGTTTCTCGCCGGCGCCTGGGATCGAACCCAGGACCACAGGATCACAAGTCCCGCGTGCTGTCCGCTCGGCCGACCGGCTCCCCTAGTGTTAAATAGCCTCTCTTTATCAACCCTGTCAATTCCCTTGAGAATCTTGAATGTGTTGATCATGTCCCCCCTAACTCTTCTGTCTTCCAACGAAGTGAGGTTCAATTCCCGTAGTCTCTCCTCGTAGCTTATGCCTCTCTGCTCGGGTACTAGTCTGGTGGCAAACCTTTGAACTTTTTCCAGTTTAGTTTTATGCTTGACTAGATATGGACTCCATGCTGGAGCCGCATACTCCAAGATTGGTCTGACATATGTGGTATATAATGTTCTGAAAGATTCCTTACACAAGTTTCTAAAGGCCGTTCTTATTTAGCCAACCTGGCATATGCTGCTGATGTTATCCTTTTGATATGAGCTTCAGGGGAGAGGTCTGGCGTGATATCAACCCCCAGGTCTTTCTCTCTCTCTGACTCTTGAAGTATTTCATCTCCCAAGTGATACCTTGTATCTGGTCTCCTGCTTCCTACCCCTATCTTCATTACATTACATTTGCTTGGGTTAAACTCTAACAGCCATTTGTTCGACCATTCCTGCAGCTTGTCCAGGTCTTCTTGAAGCCTCAAGCTGTCCTCCTCTGTCCTAATCCTTCTCATAATTTTGGCGTCGTCAGCAAACATTGAGAGGAATGAGTTTATGCCCTCTGGGAGATCATTTACGTATATCAGAAACAGCATAGGTCCAAGCACAGAGCCCTGTGGGACTCCACTGGTGCCTTCACGCCATTCTGAGGTCTCAACCCTCACTATAACTCTCTGCTTCTTATTGCTTAGGTACTCCCTTATCCACTGGAGCGCCCTACTAGTTACTCCTGCCTGTTTCTCCAGCTTATGCATCAACCTTTTATGGGGTACTGTGTCAAAGGCTTTCCGACAGTCCAAAAAAACGCAGTCCGCCCATTCTTCTCTTTCTTGCCTTATCTTTGTCACCTGATCGTAGAATTCTATCAAGCCTGTAAGGCAAGATTTACCCTCCCTGAACACATGTTGATGGGTTGTAACGAAGTCTCTTCTCTCCAGATGTGTTACTAGGTTTTTTCTCACAATCTTCTCCATCACCTTGCATGGTATACAAGTTAAGGACACTGGCCTGTAGTTCAGTGCCTCTTGTCTGTCACCCTTTTTAAGTATTGGTACTACATTAGCAGTCTTCCATATTTCCGGTAGGTCTCCCATTTCCAGTGACCTACTATACACTATGGAGAGTGGCAAGCAAAGTGCTCCTGCACACTCTTTCAATACCCATGGTGAGATTCCATCCGGCCCAACAGCTTTTCTCACATCCAGCTCCAATAGGTGCTTCTTGACCTCATCTCTTGTAATTTCGAACCTTTCCAAGGTCACCTGGTTTGCTGCCACCTCTCCTAGCGCCGTGACTTCTCCGTGTTCTATTGTAAAGACCTCCTGGAACCTTTTGTTGAGTTCTTCACACGCCTCTTTGTCATTCTTTGTGTACCTGTACCTGTGTGTGTTTGTATGTTAGTGAAAAATAAATGTAGTAGATATAAAAAATGAAAAATACATTTGTTTGAGAGGCGGGGTCCAAGAGCTAATAACTCAATTTTGTAGACACAAATAATAAATACAAGGAGTAAATACACACACAAACACACACACACACATTAGTTGATAAAGGACTGTTTTGTGTGTATACCTATGTATACTATTATCAGGAGCGACAGACAAGTGCAGCTATGTGTGTCTATGTGTACCTGCAATTGGACTGACATGTGTACGGTAATTATCTGTGTGTTAATTGTAAAAGGAACATATTAGTGAATGTTTTTTTACGTAAATTGATTGACATATATACATGTACGCGTGTTTAGTGTTAATGTAATTTATAATGTTAGCGTGTGTACGTGTGAATGACATAGTGTCCCATCATTGTCACATTTTTTGTTACATGTTTACTATTGTCAGGAGCGACAGACAAGTGCAGCTATGTGTGTCTTTGTGTACCTGCAATTGGACTGACACGTGTACGGTAATTATCTGTGTCCGTTGTTAAGGGAACATATTAGTGAATGTTTATTTATGTAAATTGATTGACATATGTACGTGTACGCGTGTTTAGTGGTACTGTAATTTACATGGTTAACAAGTTTATGTTTGAATTACATAGTATCCCATCATTGTCTCATTTTTTGTTACTATTTTTAGTTCGCTCTCAATCTCTCGGACTCCCGAGGACCATTTGTGCTCATGTGTGTTTATTAAAGAAAAATAATCATATTTTGTTTAAAAAACCAAACTTG
>NW_027191127.1:0-5000 GCF_040958095.1 Procambarus clarkii
AAAACGCAAACGCCCAACGGAAGCACACCGCTGGGCTTTAGTCCCTGGGTCCGGCTCTAGCTCTGGGGCCCGGCTAGCCGCTGTTAACTTCGGCGCCCGCCGTCTGATTTCGACGAGACTGAAAACGCCAGCTCTGCCGGCAAAGACGGCTACTCAACAATAGCCGATGGGCTCGGCTCTAGCTCCGGGACCCGGCTCGCCGCTGGTATCTTCGGCGCCTGCCGTCCGATTTCCGCGGGGCCGACCACGCCAGCACCCGCATCCAAAGTAGGTTACCCGGCAGTAGCCGACAAATCCGGCTCTAGCTCCTGGACCCGGCTGGCCACTGGTAAATTCGGCACCCGCCGTACGATTTCCGCGGGACTGAACACACCTTCTTCCTGCATCGGAGGAAGGTACTCGGCAATAGCCGTTGGGCCCGGCTCTAGCCACTGGACCCTGGTCTCCGGTGGTAACTTCTTCGGCGCCACCGGCCCAATTCGACCAGACCCGAGCTGACGACAGGGAGAAAGGCACACTCGCTCAGGTAACTTTGTTCGAGAACATATCCCGGCTCCCGACGACACCGGCAACGCTCGCATGCTACACGAGAAACACTGCTGGCGCGACCGCCACACACCGGGCAGGAGCAGGCCGTCACGCCAGGCCAGGCATTCTCTGTGCCGGAGCATTGCCGGAGACTGGACGAGGTCCAGCGGGTAAACGGCGGGAGTAAGCCGCTCGCCTAACAGTCCAGGTTTGCACCTCCCTCCCCCCCATCTCCGGTTTCCTCCCTGCCCTCAGCCGCCTGACAGGACTCTCTCGACGCCACACCGAGCCACAGTGGGTCGTCTCGCCATTCTCTCTTGGTGCCACACCATGGACGGATCCTAGCCCGCCTTTTGAGTTCGAATCTCCGTTTTCGGCGACCCACCTTAACACCCCCCTTTCCTCACCCATCCAGAGCCCAACCCACCCCCTACCCCCCCAAGTCCTCGTCTCTGCTTTTCCTTCCTGCCCTCAGCCACCTGAAAGATCTACTCGACGGTTTCACCGAGCCACAGTGAGGTCGTCTCTGAATTTCCTCCCTGTCCCCAGCCGCCTCACAGCACTCTCTCGACGACGCACCCAGCCCTCAGTGGGTCGTCTCTCCGTTTCCTCCCTGTCCTCAGCCGCCTCACAGCACTCTCTCGACGACGCACCGAGCCCTCGGTGGGTCGTCTCTCCGTTTCCTCCCTGTCCTCAGCCGCCTCACAGGACTCTCTCGACGCCTCACCCTGCCACAGTGGGTCGTCTCTCCGTTCTGTCTCTGTGTCGGATCAGGGACGGATCCTAGCCCGCCGTTTGAGGTCGAATCTCCGTTTTCGGCGACCCACCTTAACACCCCCCTCCCCTCACCCATCCAGAGCCCAACCCCACCCCCTACCCCCCCAAGTCCTCGTCTCTGCTTTTCCTTCCTGCCCTCAGCCACCTGAAAGATCTACTCGACGGTTTCACCGAGCCACAGTGAGGTCGTCTCTGAATTTCCTCCCTGTCCCCAGCCGCCTCACAGCACTCTCTCGACGACGCACCCAGCCCTCAGTGGGTCGTCTCTCCGTTTCCTCCCTGTCCTCAGCCGCCTCACAGCACTCTCTCGACGACGCACCGAGCCCTCGGTGGGTCGTCTCTCCGTTTCCTCCCTGTCCTCAGCCGCCTCACAGGACTCTCTCGACGCCTCACCCTACCACAGTGGGTCGTCTCTCCGTTCTGTCTCTGTGTCGGATCAGGGACGGATCCTAGCCCGCCGTTTGAGGTCGAATCTCCGTTTTCGGCGACCCACCTTAACACCCCCCTCCCCTCACCCATCCAGAGCCCAACCCCACCCCCTACCCCCCAAGTCCTCGTCTCTGCTTTTCCTTCCTGCCCTCAGCCACCTGAAAGATCTACTCGACGGTTTCACCGAGCCACAGTGAGGTCGTCTCTGAATTTCCTCCCTGTCCCCAGCCGCCTCACAGCACTCTCTCGACGACGCACCCAGCCCTCAGTGGGTCGTCTCTCCGTTTCCTCCCTGTCCTCAGCCGCCTCACAGCACTCTCTCGACGACGCACCGAGCCCTCGGTGGGTCGTCTCTCCGTTTCCTCCCTGTCCTCAGCCGCCTCACAGGACTCTCTCGACGCCTCACCCTGCCACAGTGGGTCGTCTCTCCGTTCTGTCTCTGTGTCGGATCAGGGACGGATCCTAGCCCGCCGTTTGAGGTCGAATCTCCGTTTTCGGCGACCCACCTTAACACCCCCCCTCCCCTCACCCATCCAGAGCCCAACCCCACCCCCTACCCCCCCAAGTCCTCGTCTCTGCTTTTCCTTCCTGCCCTCAGCCACCTGAAAGATCTACTCGACGGTTTCACCGAGCCACAGTGAGGTCGTCTCTGAATTTCCTCCCTGTCCCCAGCCGCCTCACAGCACTCTCTCGACGACGCACCCAGCCCTCAGTGGGTCGTCTCTCCGTTTCCTCCCTGTCCTCAGCCGCCTCACAGGACTCTCTCGACGCCTCACCCTGCCACAGTGGGTCGTCTCTCCGTTCTGTCTCTGTGTCGGATCAGGGACGGATCCTAGCCCGCCGTTTGAGGTCGAATCTCCGTTTTCGGCGACCCACCTTAACACCCCCCCTCCCCTCACCCATCCAGAGCCCAACCCCACCCCCTACCCCCCCAAGTCCTCGTCTCTGCTTTTCCTTCCTGCCCTCAGCCACCTGAAAGATCTACTCGACGGTTTCACCGAGCCACAGTGAGGTCGTCTCTGAATTTCCTCCCTGTCCCCAGCCGCCTCACAGCACTCTCTCGACGACGCACCCAGCCCTCAGTGGGTCGTCTCTCCGTTTCCTCCCTGTCCTCAGCCGCCTCACAGCACTCTCTCGACGACGCACCGAGCCCTCGGTGGGTCGTCTCTCCGTTTCCTCCCTGTCCTCAGCCGCCTCACAGGACTCTCTCGACGCCTCACCCTGCCACAGTGGGTCGTCTCTCCGTTCTGTCTCTGTGTCGGATCAGGGACGGATCCTAGCCCGCCGTTTGAGGTCGAATCTCCGTTTTCGGCGACCCACCTTAACACCCCCCCTCCCCTCACCCATCCAGAGCCCAACCCCACCCCCTACCCCCCCAAGTCCTCGTCTCTGCTTTTCCTTCCTGCCCTCAGCCACCTGAAAGATCTACTCGACGGTTTCACCGAGCCACAGTGAGGTCGTCTCTGAATTTCCTCCCTGTCCCCAGCCGCCTCACAGCACTCTCTCGACGACGCACCCAGCCCTCAGTGGGTCGTCTCTCCGTTTCCTCCCTGTCCTCAGCCGCCTCACAGGACTCTCTCGACGCCTCACCCTGCCACAGTGGGTCGTCTCTCCGTTCTGTCTCTGTGTCGGATCAGGGACGGATCCTAGCCCGCCGTTTGAGGTCGAATCTCCGTTTTCGGCGACCCACCTTAACACCCCCCCTCCCCTCACCCATCCAGAGCCCAACCCCACCCCCTACCCCCCCAAGTCCTCGTCTCTGCTTTTCCTTCCTGCCCTCAGCCACCTGAAAGATCTACTCGACGGTTTCACCGAGCCACAGTGAGGTCGTCTCTGAATTTCCTCCCTGTCCCCAGCCGCCTCACAGCACTCTCTCGACGACGCACCCAGCCCTCAGTGGGTCGTCTCTCCGTTTCCTCCCTGTCCTCAGCCGCCTCACAGCACTCTCTCGACGACGCACCGAGCCCTCGGTGGGTCGTCTCTCCGTTTCCTCCCTGTCCTCAGCCGCCTCACAGGACTCTCTCGACGCCTCACCCTGCCACAGTGGGTCGTCTCTCCGTTCTGTCTCTGTGTCGGATCAGGGACGGATCCTAGCCCGCCGTTTGAGGTCGAATCTCCGTTTTCGGCGACCCACCTTAACACCCCCCCTCCCCTCACCCATCCAGAGCCCAACCCCACCCCCTACCCCCCCAAGTCCTCGTCTCTGCTTTTCCTTCCTGCCCTCAGCCACCTGAAAGATCTACTCGACGGTTTCACCGAGCCACAGTGAGGTCGTCTCTGAATTTCCTCCCTGTCCCCAGCCGCCTCACAGCACTCTCTCGACGACGCACCCAGCCCTCAGTGGGTCGTCTCTCCGTTTCCTCCCTGTCCTCAGCCGCCTCACAGGACTCTCTCGACGCCTCACCCTGCCACAGTGGGTCGTCTCTCCGTTCTGTCTCTGTGTCGGATCAGGGACGGATCCTAGCCCGCCGTTTGAGGTCGAATCTCCGTTTTCGGCGACCCACCTTAACACCCCCCCTCCCCTCACCCATCCAGAGCCCAACCCCACCCCCTACCCCCCCAAGTCCTCGTCTCTGCTTTTCCTTCCTGCCCTCAGCCACCTGAAAGATCTACTCGACGGTTTCACCGAGCCACAGTGAGGTCGTCTCTGAATTTCCTCCCTGTCCCCAGCCGCCTCACAGCACTCTCTCGACGACGCACCCAGCCCTCAGTGGGTCGTCTCTCCGTTTCCTCCCTGTCCTCAGCCGCCTCACAGCACTCTCTCGACGACGCACCGAGCCCTCGGTGGGTCGTCTCTCCGTTTCCTCCCTGTCCTCAGTCGCCTCACAGGACTCTCTCGACGCCTCACCCTGCCACAGTGGGTCGTCTCTCCGTTCTGTCTCTGTGTCGGATCAGGGACGGATCCTAGCCCGCCTTTTGAGTTCGAATCTCCGTTTTCGGCGACCCACCTTAACACCCCCCCTCCCCACACCCATCCAGAGCCCTACCCCACCCCCTACCCCCCCAAGTCCTCGCCTCTGCTTTTCCTTCCTGCCCTCAGCCACCTGAAAGATCTACTCGACGGTTTCACCGAGCCACAGTGAGGTCGTCTCTCAATTTCCTCCCTGTCCCCAGCCGCCTCACAGCACTCTCTCGACGACGCACCCAGCCCTCAGTGGGGTCGTCTCTCCGTTTCCTCCCTGCCCTCAGCCGCCTCACAGGACTCTCTCGACGCCGCACCGAGCCCTCAGTGGGTCGTCTCTCCGTTTCCTCCCTGTGCTCATCCG
>NW_027191127.1:10000-16640 GCF_040958095.1 Procambarus clarkii
TTCGCCCACCGGACAAGAGGAGAAGCCGAAGCCGCATCCCCAGCCGGTAGGGTACCAATCCGTCCGGGCCTTCGACGTCCCCAAAAGCAACGGGTCGCGGCGACCTACTGTGAGGCGAAATACGCCCGCCGACGCCGGCGTGGGTGGAGGCACGCCCAAGTATTCCTGGGTCGCTTTGTTACGTCCCCACCCAGCCGACAGCCGACGAGCTGAATCCCCCAGTTCGACCTTCGAGGTTCCACCCGTTTGGCTCTTAACGGTTTCACGTACTCTTGAACTCTCTCTTCAAAGTTCTTTTCAACTTTCCCTCACGGTACTTGTCCTCTATCGGTCTCGTGGTCATATTTAGCCTTAGATGGAGTTTACCACCTGCTTTGGGCTGCATTATTAAGCAACCCGACTCTACAGAGAGGCCCTTTCCGACCGCCCCATCTATGCCCTCGCGGGCGCCGCCACACGGGCCTGTCACCCTCCATGGGTAGTGGCCGCTTTCAAGCTTGACTTAGGCGGTATGGGACGGCGTGCCGGACCCTCCGAAACGCAACACCCCTCGTGCCGGTTAAGACACGAGGTTATGCGCTGGGCTCTTCCCCGTTCAGTCGCCCTTACTAAGGGAATCCCTGTTGGTTTCTTTTCCTCCGCTTATTAATATGCTTAAATTTGGCGGGTAGGTCTCTCCCGACACGAGGTCGACGGTGGGTTTTTTTTTTCGTGCGCTGGTGGTTTAAAATTTTATTTGATCATCGATCATCGCTCGAGGGGCGGTCTCGGCGCAAAAACACACACACACAGTCACACACATTTTGATTTGATCAATCAAGGACGCCACCCGTCGGCGAGCACTCTGGCTACGCCTTTTGCTGAGGGGCAAAGCACAGCACGGGAGCAGCACCTCCTCCGTCATGACGACAGGCGGTCGCTCCCTCGCACCACACCAGCAACAAACACAGCGGCTGCTGCTGATGATGCCACGGCTGTTACTGTCCCCCAGCCAACGCACTGAAAATCCGAATTTGGCCGTCTGACGGCTTGCGCCAGACACGCCGTCACTTCGGTTTCAGCAAGCGTTGCTTATAGGCCCCACAACTGTGGCAGCGGCTACCACTAGGGTGCACACATGCCAACGAAATTATAACAATAATAATAATAACAACAGTAGTAGTATAGCACTACTTCTGTGCGCACACGCCTCTCTCTCATACATGCACCTGTGTACTGGTGTAATTTACTCGTTCATGAGCGTTATTGGCACCATTTCTTCTCTCTCTCGAATTCTGCTAGGCCAAAGTAAATGAAATCCGGTTGAGTCGGTCCGTAGAGAGTGTGTGTGATAGGCGGGAGGTTCCTCAAGCGTTCAATTTCCCTGGCACACTACTACCTCTGGACGGCGACGCATGGCATGTCGCTTCCGACCCGGTCCTCTAGCCATACCCTTGTGTTGTGCCATCCAGTCCACGGAGGGGTGGAAACTGGCGGCTTTGCTTGCTGCACGTCTGTGGGACAATCGGATCCGCAGCAGACGTCGAGTGTTTTCTCACTCAAAGGGCGGCAGGCCTCTGTTGCAGAAATAGGACGAAAAGCGTCTTTCTTTCACAGCATGATGAGGTGTGCTAGGGGCTCGTTTGTCAAATATTAGGGGGACTCCCGGTTTGCCTCCTGCCTTCTCATTCGGGGGGCAGTGGCGGGCGTCGTTCCCCAGAGCAGGCCAAAGCGCATCGTTGAGCCTGCCAAAGAGCAGAATATGGAGGCCGCAACAGCTACTCGCCCGATGGATGTTATTCCGACCCTCGCGCAGGAGTGGCGACAGTACACATATCAGGACTGCCGCCGCAATGTGCGTTCGACTTGTCGATGTATCTGGTATTCTTGCGATTCACATACCGACACGCAGTTAGCTGCGGTCTTCATCGACCCACGAGCCAAGTGATCCACCGTTAAGAGTTGTATATGTTTTTATTAAGGCCTGTCGGCCGTCTATCACTCCATCATAGGAGGACGTAATGTATGGGGGGTTTGATAGGGCTGGTAAGAGCCCGACTTTGGTTAGAAGACACATAAAATGCTTTTTTTCTCTCTCCCCTTTTTCCTCCTCTGCCGCACACGTACATTTACGTTTACAGTAGAGTGAAGGCGGGGAGGGAGGGGCCCACTGGGAAGCGTGTCAAGGAAAACCCAGCACTAGACGCCGCCAGAGTAGCAGGCGCCGGCCCTGTCAACGAGAGGAGCAGTAGCGTCTTCGCCTGCTGCTTTCTCTCTATGGTGTGGGTGCCGGAAGCCACTGAGCGACCGGGGACAAGGAAGAAAGATGTCGGTGACGGGTGTCGCGAGCCCCAACAGATGACTCTAAAGCAGTATACGGCGCTAGGACTGTGACCTGCGCCGGTCGGACTGACTGACATGTCATGTCAGTCCGACATCACAGACCTGTTATTGTCTCACAGTGGGTGTAGATCTCGGTGGCCGCCGTTTATCCGCTTTCTCCTTTCCCACGGCAATTGGGTGCGGCTCCCAAGGCTACCCTTGCCTTCTTCGCATTGAAGAATACTCGAACGACGACGACGAGCCGATGGTTGCAGCTCTCGCGTCACAAACTGTAATGATCCTTCCGCAGGTTCACCTACGGAAACCTTGTTACGACTTTTACTTCCTCTAAATGATCAAGTTTGGACATCTTTCCGTCAGCTCGAGGCGAGAACCCCTTGCGCCGAGACGCGAGGGGTAGAACATCCAAGAGCGCCAGTCCGAAGGCCTCACTAAATCATTCAATCGGTAGTAGCGACGGGCGGTGTGTACAAAGGGCAGGGACGTAATCAGCGCAAGCTGATGACTTGCACTTACTGGGAATTCCTCGTTCATGGGAAACAATTGCAAGCCCCAATCCCTATCATGAAGGGGATTGAACGGGTTACCCGCTCCTCTCGGAGGGGGAGAACACGTTGATCTCTTCAGTGTAGCGCGCGTGCGGCCCAGAACATCTAAGGGCATCACAGACCTGTTATTGCTCAATCTCGTGCGGCTAGAATTGCCGCTAATCCCTCTAAGAAGAAGTTGCGAACTGGACACCAATTGCTGGAGATCCGTCGACTAGTTAATAGGCCAGAGTCTCGTTCGTTATCGGAATTAACCAGACAAATCGCTCCACCAACTAAGAACGGCCATGCACCACCACCCACCGAATCGAGAAAGAGCTCTCAATCTGTCAATCCTTCCGGTGTCTGGGCCTGGTGAGGTTCCCCGTGTTGAGTCAAATTAAGCCGCAGGCTCCACTCCTGGTGGTGCCCTTCCGTCAATTCCTTTAAGTTTCAGCTTTGCAACCATACTTCCCCCGGAACCCAAAGACTTTGGTTTCCCGGAAGCTGCCCGCCGGGTCATGGGAATAACGCCGGCGGATCGCTAGTTGGCATCGTTTATGGTTAGAACTAGGGCGGTATCTGATCGCCTTCGAACCTCTAACTTTCGTTCTTGATTAATGAAAACATCCTTGGCAAATGCTTTCGCAGTAGTTCGTCTTGCGACGGTCCAAGAATTTCACCTCTAGCGTCGCAGTACGAATGCCCCCGCCTGTTCCTATTAGTCATTACCTCAGGTTCCGAAAACCAACAAAATAGAACCGAGGTCCTATTCCATTATTCCATGCATAGACATTCAGGCCATTAAAGTAGCCTGCTCTGAGCACTCTAATTTTTTCAAAGTAAACGTGCCGGCCACTCGGGACACTCGATGAAGAGCACCCCGTGCGAGCCGGCGGGGCTAGTTAGCTGTTCGGAGCGTGACAGTAAGCACCAGGCGGTGTACCGTCAGTCCGGAACTGAGATCCAACTACGAGCTTTTTAACCGCAACAACTTTAATATACGCTATTGGAGCTGGAATTACCGCGGCTGCTGGCACCAGACTTGCCCTCCAATAGATCCTCGTTAAAGGATTTAAAGTGTACTCATTCCGATTGCGAGGCCTCGGATGAGTCTCGCATCGTTATTTTTCGTCACTACCTCCCCGTGCCGGGAGTGGGTAATTTGCGTGCCTGCTGCCTTCCTTAGATGTGGTAGCCGTTTCTCAGGCTCCCTCTCCGGAATCGAACCCTGATTCCCCGTTACCCGTTATAGCCATTGTAGGCGCATAACCTACAATCGAAAGCTGATAAGGCAGACACTTGAAGGATGCGGCGCCGGTGCGGAGACCGTGCGCTCAGCAAAAAGTTATTCAGATTCACCACGGGTGGGTTAACGGACCGAGGCCCGACCAGTTTTGAACTAATAAAAGCGCTCTTCCCTTGCGGTCAGAGACGTGATGCATGTATTAGCTCTAGAATTACCACAGTTATCCAAGTAAGTGGGTTTACAGATCCAATGAAACATAGCTGATTTAATGAGCCATTCGCGGTTTCGCCTTAACTCGGCTTGTACTTACACATGCATGGCTTAATCTTTGAGACAAGCATATGACTACTGGCAGGATCAACCAGGTAGCTCAACAGTACTACTGATATATAGTACACAAGACACACACACACACCCCTCGCTCCCCTCGGTTTTGCGTTTTAATCCTGCTTTGCAAGTTAAATCTCACTATGGACTCTCTAGCAGCCCGACAGTATGGCGTTATGTCGATACGTTAGACGAACAGAGGCGGAGGAGAGCAGTTACTCCGCGTGGACGAACGATCATAACTACCCCGCCGAGATTACTCCTGCTCGTCATTGTCGTCATTCAACACGGCAAGCTGGAAAAACAGGAGGAGGAGCAGTAGTAAGTGAGTAGGTGGTGGTGGTCTTTTTCGTTTTGGTAGGGACGCGAGTCTTATTTTCCTCGGCGTCACCCCTTTTATATGAAAGGAACCGTCGGAAATGCATCCGAGGTGCCGTGTGGTTTGTCGCCTCCTCGTTGGTGGAGAGAGGCGACGCCACAGTGTTTTTGTTCAGCCTTCCCATGACATGGAAGAAGGTTGGTGCTCTGTTCCCATGCACACAGACCGATCGATAGCTGACTCGATGTGCAGTCGTAGGCTGGAGAAGTGATCGCACGGAGATCGGAAGGAATCGTCGTGACACAATACAGAGGCGCTGCTTTGAAGGCCTCTCGAGCCTCACGACGTGCGCGATTACGGGCGCTCTCGCCTAATGCTACGTATGTCTAGCAGAATGCAAGTTCGCCTCGCGCACCGGACCCGAGATGCCGCAGCGTGTGCAGTGACAGTTCTCAGTTTGCATCGAGCATCGGGATCATGCTCTTGCGGGAAGGAGGATGATGGGGGGTTGTGTGGAGAGAGAGCTGCTGCCGAAACAAACTACTCACTCCAGGGAGGAATTGAAGGCAATTCTCGAGCCACACGACATGCGCGAGTTTCGCCGACCGTCTTCGCCCACTGTTACGTATGTCTAACACATGAACAAGATCGGTCGCACGCGCACACCGGACCCCGAGGTGCCTGGGCTCTGGAACCACACGACATGTGCGAGGAGGGCCGCCTTCGCCTGCAAGTTACGTATGTCTAACAAGACGCAATGGTCGGTCGCTCACACACCGGACTCCAAATACCTCAGCCTATGTGGCATTTGCCCCGCGACAGACAGGCAGGTTCCCCATTGGCGCCGGTGAACGAGAAGCAGTTCGCAACCGCACCGGAACCCAGAACCTGTGATCCAATCCCGCGACAGGCAAAACACCGTCTGGTTCCCCAATTACTCCGGTATACGTCTGCGGCAAACAGTTCGCTACCGCACCGGAACCGAGAACCAGCACCCTAACAGTGGGGGAAGAGAAAGGAGCCCACGCACCAAAACAATGGAATACATTTGCTCCTTCTCTCTGGCGACAACGAGACACAATGTCGCCAAGACGCCGGTAGTAGGTTCAGCCAGCCACCGAGTCTCCCCCTTTATATAGCTATATCTAACGTCCATGGAAGGCCATCTCGGACCACACGACATGCGCGAGTTTCGCCGACCGTCTTCGCCCACTGTTACGTATGTCTAACACATGAACAAGATCGGTCGCACGCGCACACCGGACCCGAGATGCCTGGCTCTGGAACCACACGACATGTGCAAGGAGGGCCGCCTTCGCCTAATGTTACGTATGTCTAACAGAACGCAATGGTCGGTCACTCACACACCGGACTCCAAATACCTCAGCCTATGTGGCATTTGCCCCGCGACAGACAGGCAGGTTCCCCATTGGCGCCGGTGAACGAGAAGCAGTTCGCAACCGCACCGGAACCCAGAACCTGTGATCCAATCCCGCGACAGGCAAAACACCGTCTGGTTCCCCAATTACTCCGGTATACGTCTGCGGCAAACAGTTCGCTACCGCACCGGAACCGAGAACCAGCACCCTAACAGTGGGGGAAGAGAAAGGAGCCCACGTACCAAAACAATGGAATACATTTGCTCCTTCTCTCTGGCGACAACGAGACACAATGTCGCCAAGACGCCGGTAGTTGTCAGCCAGCCACCGCGTCTCCCCCTTTATATAGCTATATCTAATGTGCATGGAAGGCCATCTCGGACCACACGACATGCGCGAGTTTCGCCGACCGTCTTCGCCCACTGTTACGTATGTCTAACACATGAACAAGATCGGTCGCACGCGCACACCGGACCCGAGATGCCTGGCTCTGGAACCACACGACATGTGCAAGGAG
>NW_027191128.1:0-16622 GCF_040958095.1 Procambarus clarkii
CTCACAGGGGCACTCACACTCACACACACCCATAGACTGTGATAAGGGAGACCATCTGAAGGGACACAGATGGCCTCGTGGACCCACAGGCATAACCGGACACACACGCAACCGGGCTCTCACACACTCACAGGGATAAGCACACACACAGACAGACATCCATAGACACAAACTGTGATAAGGGAGACCATCTGAGGGGACACAGATGGCCTCCTGGACCCACAGGTATATATCAATATTTAAATATACATATATATTTATAAATATAACATTTTTAAAAAATAAATAAATAAAATAAAAATAATTATATATATATATATATATATATATATATATATATATATATATATATATATATATATATATATATATATATATATATATAAAATACTAACTATATATGTCGTACCTAGTAGCCAGAACGCACTTCTCAGCCTACTATGCAAGGCCCTTTTTGCCTAATAAGCAAGTTTTCCTGAATTAATATATTTTCTCTAATTTTTTTCTTATGAAATGATAAAACTGTTCATTTCATTATGTATGAGTTAAGTTCTTTTCATTTGAGTTAAAACTAATGTAGATATATAACCGAACCTAACCAACCCTAAAATGGTTAACATAAATTGATTGGAATATGTATGTGGACGCTTAGTTAGTGTTACTGTAATTTATATGGTTAACGTTTGAATGACATAGTTTCCCCTCATTGTCACATTTTGTTTTACTATTTCGCTGTTCATTCTCACTCTCTCTGAATCCCGTGGACTAATTGTGCTCACGAGTGTTTGTTTAAGGTACGGTAACCATAGGCTTTTCACACAATAATTTGCAACTATTTGCGAAGACACATTTCTTAAAATTATCTAAGTTTCTAATAAATATTCTTTTTCCTAACATACAAGTCAATCACACAGTACCTAACTTCAGTCAGAAACACTTTTCTTACTATATCTCGCAACGTCTTTTGCTTATATATCCTATCTTAAAAAATAACAATTTTAATTCATAACTGGCAACCCCCCTCCCCTCCAGAGCTTTCAAGGCCACCAAACGTCATTCCTTTCCCTTAACCTCTCCCAAATTATCTTTTGCACCAATACACAAACTAGGGGGCTTTATTGCTGAGTGGACGTCGCTCCCGACTCGTAATCCTAGCTCATTCGATCCCCCGGTGATGGCACAAACGGAAATCAGCAGAGTTTCTATCATTCTGATGCCCTCTGTTACTTAGCAGTAAATATGTAAATGGGCGTTAGACAGCTGTTGCGGGCTGCTTCCTGGGTGTGTGTGTGTGGAATTTTTTTTATTAGTTAATAATTGATTGATTGATTGGCAGTTGAGAGGCGGGCCGAAAGAGCAGAGCTCAACCCTCGCAAGTACAACTAGGTGAACACAACTAGATAAATACTAACAAACCACGATCTTGTGCAATCCACTACACACACAACCCGACCTCCCCCCCAACTCCCTAAATCACTCTAAGTCATTAAAAAATTAAAACAAATCAATTAATACACCAAAAATACTAACTATAAATAAAGGAACAAAATTTGAGACATACAGCGACTCCAGCGTGGTCTAGTCGGAAGAGAACGTGTTCTCATCTGGATAGATTGCGATGGAGCCTGTCGGAACGGGTGTGTAACTGCAGGGCACAAATATTTGTGTGTCCCCTCCTGTAGCTGCCTCTGTTTCGACAGGTTTCCTGGATAGCTGGAATTGACCTGGCCCTTGGAAAGTGAGGAAGGGGGTGAAATCCGTTGGGCCCACGGATGGATACCTTGGATCCATGGACTTAGGGCAGGTCTAATCACCTGGGATTCGAACCCACGGTGGGAATAAGGGAGGAGATATGGGGAGGGGGAGGGGAAGGATGTTTCCTGGAACCAAACCTCACATAAACCCGGACACTCACACACACCCTCACCCGAACACTCACAGGGGCACTCACACTCACACACACCCATAGACTGTGATAAGGGAGACCATCTGAAGGGACACAGATGGCCTCGTGGACCCACAGGCATAACCGGACACACACGCAACCGGGCTCTCACACACTCACAGGGATAAGCACACACACAGACAGACATCCATAGACACAAACTGTGATAAGGGAGACCATCTGAGGGGACACAGATGGCCTCCTGGACCCACAGGTATATATCAATATTTAAATATACATATATATTTATAAATATAACATTTTTAAAAAATAAATAAAATAAAATAAAATATTATATATATATATATATATATATATATATATATATATATATATATATATATATATATATATATATATATATATATATATATAATATTAAAATACTAACTATATATGTCGTACCTAGTAGCCAGAACGCACTTCTCAGCCTACTATGCAAGGCCCTTTTTGCCTAATAAGCAAGTTTTCCTGAATTAATATATTTTCTCTAATTTTTTTCTTATGAAATGATAAAACTGTTCATTTCATTATGTATGAGTTAAGTTCTTTTCATTTGAGTTAAAACTAATGTAGATATATAACCGAACCTAACCAACCCTAAAATGGTTAACATAAATTGATTGGAATATGTATGTGGACGCTTAGTTAGTGTTACTGTAATTTATATGGTTAACGTTTGAATGACATAGTTTCCCCTCATTGTCACATTTTGTTTTACTATTTCGCTGTTCATTCTCACTCTCTCTGAATCCCGTGGACTAATTGTGCTCACGAGTGTTTGTTTAAGGTACGGTAACCATAGGCTTTTCACACAATAATTTGCAACTATTTGCGAAGACACATTTCTTAAAATTATCTAAGTTTCTAATAAATATTCTTTTTCCTAACATACAAGTCAATCACACAGTACCTAACTTCAGTCAGAAACACTTTTCTTACTATATCTCGCAACGTCTTTTGCTTATATATCCTATCTTAAAAAATAACAATTTTAATTCATAACTGGCAACCCCCCCCCCTCCAGAGCTTTCAAGGCCACCAAACGTCATTCCTTTCCCTTAACCTCTCCCAAATTATCTTTTGCACCAATACACAAACTAGGGGGCTTTATTGCTGAGTGGACGTCGCTCCCGACTCGTAATCCTAGCTCATTCGATCCCCCGGTGATGGCACAAACGGAAATCAGCAGAGTTTCTATCATTCTGATGCCCTCTGTTACTTAGCAGTAAATATGTAAATGGGCGTTAGACAGCTGTTGCGGGCTGCTTCCTGGGTGTGTGTGTGTGTGGAATTTTTTTTATTAGTTAATAATTGATTGATTGATTGGCAGTTGAGAGGCGGGCCGAAAGAGCAGAGCTCAACCCTCGCAAGTACAACTAGGTGAACACAACTAGATAAATACTAACAAACCACGATCTTGTGCAATCCACTACACACACAACCCGACCTCCCCCCCAACTCCCTAAATCACTCTAAGTCATTAAAAAATTAAAACAAATCAATTAATACACCAAAAATACTAACTATAAATAAAGGAACAAAATTTGAGACATACAGCGACTCCAGCGTGGTCTAGTCGGAAGAGAACGTGTTCTCATCTGGATAGATTGCGATGGAGCCTGTCGGAACGGGTGTGTAACTGCAGGGCACAAATATTTGTGTGTCCCCTCCTGTAGCTGCCTCTGTTTCGACAGGTTTCCTGGATAGCTGGAATTGACCTGGCCCTTGGAAAGTGAGGAAGGGGGTGAAATCCGTTGGGCCCACGGATGGATACCTTGGATCCATGGACTTAGGGCAGGTCTAATCACCTGGGATTCGAACCCACGGTGGGAATAAGGGAGGAGATATGGGGAGGGGGAGGGGAAGGATGTTTCCTGGAACCAAACCTCACATAAACCCGGACACTCACACACACACCCTCACCCGAACACTCACAGGGGCACTCACACTCACACACACCCATAGACTGTGATAAGGGAGACCATCTGAAGGGACACAGATGGCCTCGTGGACCCACAGGCATAACCGGACACACACGCAACCGGGCTCTCACACACTCACAGGGATAAGCACACACACAGACAGACATCCATAGACACAAACTGTGATAAGGGAGACCATCTGAGGGGACACAGATGGCCTCCTGGACCCACAGGTATATATCAATATTTAAATATACATATATATTTATAAATATAACATTTTTAAAAAATAAATAAATAAAATAAAAAATATATATATATATATATATATATATATATATATATATATATATATATATATATATATATATATATATACTAACTATATATGTCGTACCTAGTAGCCAGAACGCACTTCTCAGCCTACTATGCAAGGCCCTTTTTGCCTAATAAGACAAGTTTTCCTGAATTAATATATTTTCTCTAATTTTTTTCTTATGAAATGATAAAACTGTTCATTTCATTATGTATGAGTTAAGTTCTTTTCATTTGAGTTAAAACTAATGTAGATATATAACCGAACCTAACCAACCCTAAAATGGTTAACATAAATTGATTGGAATATGTATGTGGACGCTTAGTTAGTGTTACTGTAATTTATATGGTTAACGTTTGAATGACATAGTTTCCCCTCATTGTCACATTTTGTTTTACTATTTCGCTGTTCATTCTCACTCTCTCTGAATCCCGTGGACTAATTGTGCTCACGAGTGTTTGTTTAAGGTACGGTAACCATAGGCTTTTCACACAATAATTTGCAACTATTTGCGAAGACACATTTCTTAAAATTATCTAAGTTTCTAATAAATATTCTTTTTCCTAACATACAAGTCAATCACACAGTACCTAACTTCAGTCAGAAACACTTTTCTTACTATATCTCGCAACGTCTTTTGCTTATATATCCTATCTTAAAAAATAACAATTTTAATTCATAACTGGCAACCCCCCTCCCCTCCAGAGCTTTCAAGGCCACCAAACGTCATTCCTTTCCCTTAACCTCTCCCAAATTATCTTTTGCACCAATACACAAACTAGGGGGCTTTATTGCTGAGTGGACGTCGCTCCCGACTCGTAATCCTAGCTCATTCGATCCCCCGGTGATGGCACAAACGGAAATCAGCAGAGTTTCTATCATTCTGATGCCCTCTGTTACTTAGCAGTAAATATGTAAATGGGCGTTAGACAGCTGTTGCGGGCTGCTTCCTGGGTGTGTGTGTGTGTGGAATTTTTTTTATTAGTTAATAATTGATTGATTGATTGGCAGTTGAGAGGCGGGCCGAAAGAGCAGAGCTCAACCCTCGCAAGTACAACTAGGTGAACACAACTAGATAAATACTAACAAACCACGATCTTGTGCAATCCACTACACACACAACCCGACCTCCCCCCCAACTCCCTAAATCACTCTAAGTCATTAAAAAATTAAAACAAATCAATTAATACACCAAAAATACTAACTATAAATAAAGGAACAAAATTTGAGACATACAGCGACTCCAGCGTGGTCTAGTCGGAAGAGAACGTGTTCTCATCTGGATAGATTGCGATGGAGCCTGTCGGAACGGGTGTGTAACTGCAGGGCACAAATATTTGTGTGTCCCCTCCTGTAGCTGCCTCTGTTTCGACAGGTTTCCTGGATAGCTGGAATTGACCTGGCCCTTGGAAAGTGAGGAAGGGGGTGAAATCCGTTGGGCCCACGGATGGATACCTTGGATCCATGGACTTAGGGCAGGTCTAATCACCTGGGATTCGAACCCACGGTGGGAATAAGGGAGGAGATATGGGGAGGGGGAGGGGAAGGATGTTTCCTGGAACCAAACCTCACATAAACCCGGACACTCACACACACACCCTCACCCGAACACTCACAGGGGCACTCACACTCACACACACCCATAGACTGTGATAAGGGAGACCATCTGAAGGGACACAGATGGCCTCGTGGACCCACAGGCATAACCGGACACACACGCAACCGGGCTCTCACACACTCACAGGGATAAGCACACACAGACAGACATCCATAGACACAAACTGTGATAAGGGAGACCATCTGAGGGGACACAGATGGCCTCCTGGACCCACAGGTATATATCAATATTTAAATATACATATATATTTATAAATATAACATTTTTAAAAAATAAATAAAATAAAAAATATTATATATATATATATATATATATATATATATATATATATATATATATATATATATATATATATATATATATATATATATATATATATATATATATATATATATATATATATATATATATATATATATACTAACTATATGTCGTACCTAGTAGCCAGAACGCACTTCTCAGCCTACTATGCAAGGCCCTTTTTGCCTAATAAGACAAGTTTTCCTGAATTAATATATTTTCTCTAATTTTTTTCTTATGAAATGATAAAACTGTTCATTTCATTATGTATGAGTTAAGTTCTTTTCATTTGAGTTAAAACTAATGTAGATATATAACCGAACCTAACCAACCCTAAAATGGTTAACATAAATTGATTGGAATATGTATGTGGACGCTTAGTTAGTGTTACTGTAATTTATATGGTTAACGTTTGAATGACATAGTTTCCCCTCATTGTCACATTTTGTTTTACTATTTCGCTGTTCATTCTCACTCTCTCTGAATCCCGTGGACTAATTGTGCTCACGAGTGTTTGTTTAAGGTACGGTAACCATAGGCTTTTCACACAATAATTTGCAACTATTTGCGAAGACACATTTCTTAAAATTATCTAAGTTTCTAATAAATATTCTTTTTCCTAACATACAAGTCAATCACACAGTACCTAACTTCAGTCAGAAACACTTTTCTTACTATATCTCGCAACGTCTTTTGCTTATATATCCTATCTTAAAAAATAACAATTTTAATTCATAACTGGCAACCCCCCTCCCCTCCAGAGCTTTCAAGGCCACCAAACGTCATTCCTTTCCCTTAACCTCTCCCAAATTATCTTTTGCACCAATACACAAACTAGGGGCTTTATTGCTGAGTGGACGTCGCTCCCGACTCGTAATCCTAGCTCATTCGATCCCCCGGTGATGGCACAAACGGAAATCAGCAGAGTTTCTATCATTCTGATGCCCTCTGTTACTTAGCAGTAAATATGTAAATGGGCGTTAGACAGCTGTTGCGGGCTGCTTCCTGGGTGTGTGTGTGTGTGGAATTTTTTTTATTAGTTAATAATTGATTGATTGATTGGCAGTTGAGAGGCGGGCCGAAAGAGCAGAGCTCAACCCTCGCAAGTACAACTAGGTGAACACAACTAGATAAATACTAACAAACCACGATCTTGTGCAATCCACTACACACACAACCCGACCTCCCCCCCAACTCCCTAAATCACTCTAAGTCATTAAAAAATTAAAACAAATCAATTAATACACAAAAATACTAACTATAAATAAAGGAACAAAATTTGAGACATACAGCGACTCCAGCGTGGTCTAGTCGGAAGAGAACGTGTTCTCATCTGGATAGATTGCGATGGAGCCTGTCGGAACGGGTGTGTAACTGCAGGGCACAAATATTTGTGTGTCCCCTCCTGTAGCTGCCTCTGTTTCGACAGGTTTCCTGGATAGCTGGAATTGACCTGGCCCTTGGAAAGTGAGGAAGGGGGTGAAATCCGTTGGGCCCACGGATGGATACCTTGGATCCATGGACTTAGGGCAGGTCTAATCACCTGGGATTCGAACCCACGGTGGGAATAAGGGAGGAGATATGGGGAGGGGGAGGGGAAGGATGTTTCCTGGAACCAAACCTCACATAAACCCGGACACTCACACACACACCCTCACCCGAACACTCACAGGGGCACTCACACTCACACACACCCATAGACTGTGATAAGGGAGACCATCTGAAGGGACACAGATGGCCTCGTGGACCCACAGGCATAACCGGACACACACGCAACCGGGCTCTCACACACTCACAGGGATAAGCACACACACAGACAGACATCCATAGACACAAACTGTGATAAGGGAGACCATCTGAGGGGACACAGATGGCCTCCTGGACCCACAGGTATATATCAATATTTAAATATACATATATATTTATAAATATAACATTTTTAAAAAATAAATAAATAAAATAAAAAATATTATATATATATATATATATATATATATATATATATATATATTATATATATATATATATATATATATATATATATATATATATATATATATATATATATAAAATACTAACTATATATGTCGTACCTAGTAGCCAGAACGCACTTCTCAGCCTACTATGCACAAGGCCCTTTTTGCCTAATAAGACAAGTTTTCCTGAATTAATATATTTTCTCTAATTTTTTTCTTATGAAATGATAAAACTGTTCATTTCATTATGTATGAGTTAAGTTCTTTTCATTTGAGTTAAAACTAATGTAGATATATAACCGAACCTAACCAACCCTAAAATGGTTAACATAAATTGATTGGAATATGTATGTGGACGCTTAGTTAGTGTTACTGTAATTTATATGGTTAACGTTTGAATGACATAGTTTCCCCTCATTGTCACATTTTGTTTTACTATTTCGCTGTTCATTCTCACTCTCTCTGAATCCCGTGGACTAATTGTGCTCACGAGTGTTTGTTTAAGGTACGGTAACCATAGGCTTTTCACACAATAATTTGCAACTATTTGCGAAGACACATTTCTTAAAATTATCTAAGTTTCTAATAAATATTCTTTTTCCTAACATACAAGTCAATCACACAGTACCTAACTTCAGTCAGAAACACTTTTCTTACTATATCTCGCAACGTCTTTTGCTTATATATCCTATCTTAAAAAATAACAATTTTAATTCATAACTGGCAACCCCCCTCCCCTCCAGAGCTTTCAAGGCCACCAAACGTCATTCCTTTCCCTTAACCTCTCCCAAATTATCTTTTGCACCAATACACAAACTAGGGGGCTTTATTGCTGAGTGGACGTCGCTCCCGACTCGTAATCCTAGCTCATTCGATCCCCCGGTGATGGCACAAACGGAAATCAGCAGAGTTTCTATCATTCTGATGCCCTCTGTTACTTAGCAGTAAATATGTAAATGGGCGTTAGACAGCTGTTGCGGGCTGCTTCCTGGGTGTGTGTGTGTGTGGAATTTTTTTTATTAGTTAATAATTGATTGATTGATTGGCAGTTGAGAGGCGGGCCGAAAGAGCAGAGCTCAACCCTCGCAAGTACTAGGTGAACACAACTAGATAAATACTAACAAACCACGATCTTGTGCAATCCACTACACACACAACCCGACCTCCCCCCCAACTCCCTAAATCACTCTAAGTCATTAAAAAATTAAAACAAAATCAATTAATACACCAAAAATACTAACTATAAATAAAGGAACAAAATTTGAGACATACAGCGACTCCAGCGTGGTCTAGTCGGAAGAGAACGTGTTCTCATCTGGATAGATTGCGATGGAGCCTGTCGGAACGGGTGTGTAACTGCAGGGCACAAATATTTGTGTGTCCCCCTCCTGTAGCTGCCTCTGTTTCGACAGGTTTCCTGGATAGCTGGAATTGACCTGGCCCTTGGAAAGTGAGGAAGGGGGTGAAATCCGTTGGGCCCACGGATGGATACCTTGGATCCATGGACTTAGGGCAGGTCTAATCACCTGGGATTCGAACCCACGGTGGGAATAAGGGAGGAGATATGGGGAGGGGAGGGGAAGGATGTTTCCTGGAACCAAACCTCACATAAACCCGGACACTCACAACACACACCCTCACCCGAACACTCACAGGGGCACTCACACTCACACACACCCATAGACTGTGATAAGGGAGACCATCTGAAGGGACACAGATGGCCTCGTGGACCCACAGGCATAACCGGACACACACGCAACCGGGCTCTCACACACTCACAGGGATAAGACACACACAGACAGACATCCATAGACACAAACTGTGATAAGGGAGACCATCTGAGGGGACACAGATGGCCTCCTGGACCCACAGGTATATATCAATATTTAAATATACATATATATTTATAAATATAACATTTTTAAAAAATAAATAAATAAAATAAAAATATATATTATATATAATATATAATATATATATATATATATATATATATATATATATATATATATATATATATATATATCATATATATATAAAATATATATATATTATAAAATACTAACTATATTTCGTACCTAGTAGCCAGAACGCACTTCTCAGCCTACTATGCAAGGCCCTTTTTGCCTAATAAGACAAATTTTCCTGAATTAATATATTTTCTCTAATTTTTTTCTTATGAAATGATAAAACTGTTCATTTCATTATGTATGAGTAAGTTCTTTTCATTTGAGTTAAAACTAATGTAGATATATAACCGAACCTAACCAACCCTAAAATGGTTAACATAAATTGATTGGAATATGTATGTGGACGCTTAGTTAGTGTTACTGTAATTTATATGGTTAACGTTTGAATGACATAGTTTCCCCTCATTGTCACATTTTGTTTTACTATTTCGCTGTTCATTCACTCTCTCTGAATCCCTGGACTAATTGTGCTCACGAGTGTTGTGTTTAAGGTACGGTAACCATAGGCTTTTCACACAATAATTTGCAACTATTTGCGAAGACACATTCTTAAAATTATCTAAGTTTCTAATAAATATTCTTTTTCCTAACATACAAGTCAATCACACAGTACCTAACTTCAGTGAGAAACACTTTTCTTATTATATCTCGCAACGTCTTTTGCGCTTATATATCCTATCTTAAAAAATAACAATTTAATCATAACTGGCAACCCCCCTCCCCTCCAGAGCTTTTAAGGCCACCAAACGTCATTCCTTTCCCTTAACCTCTCCCAAATTATCTTTTGCACCAATACACAAACTAGGGGGCTTTATTGCTGAGTGGACGTCGCTCCCGACTCGTAATCCTAGCTCATTCGATCCCCCGGTGATGCACAAACGGAAATCAGCAGAGTTTCTATATTCTGATGCCCTCTGTTACTTAGCAGTAAATATGTAAATGGGCGTTAGACAGCTGTTGCGGGCTGCTTCCTGGGTGTGTGTGTGTGTGGAATTTTTTTATTAGTTAATAATTGATTGATTGATTGGCAGTTGAGAGGCGGGCCGAAAGAGCAGAGCTCAACCCTAACAAGTACAACTAGGTGAACACAACTAGATAAATACTAACAAACCACGATCTTGTGCAATCCACTACACACACAACCCGACCTCACCCCCCAAATCCCTAAATCACCTAAGTCATTAAAAATTAAAACAAATCAATTAATACACCAAAAATACTAACTATAAATAAAGGAACAAAATTTGAGACATACAGCGACTCCAGCGTGGTCTAGTCGGAAGAGAACGTGTTCTCATCTGGATAGATTGCGATGGAGCCTGTCGGAACGGGTGTGTAACTGCAGGGCACAATATTTGTGTGTCCCCTCCTGTAGCTGCCTCTGTTTCGACAGGTTTCCTGGATAGCTGGAATTGAACCTGGCCCTTGGAAAGTGAGGAAGGGGGTGAAATCCGTTGGGCCCACGGATGGATACTTGGATCCATGGACTTAGGGCAGGTCTAATCACCTGGGATTCGAACCCACGGTGGGAATAAGGGAGGAGATATGGGGAGGGGAGGGGAAGGATGTTTCCTGGAACCAAACCTCACATAAACCCGCACTCAAACACACACCCTCACCCGAACACTCACAGGGGCACTCACACTCACACAACCCATAGACTGTGATAAGGGAGACCATCTGAAGGGGACACAGATGGCCTCGTGGACCCACAGGCATAACCGGACACACACGCAACCGGGCTCTCACACACTCACAGGGATAAGAACACACACACAGACAGACGTCATCCATAGACACAAACTGTGATAAGGGAGACCATCTGAGGGGACACAGATGGCCTACTGGACCCACAGGTATATATCAATATTTAAATATACATATATATTTATAAATATAACATTTTTAAAAAATAAATAAATAAAATAAAAAATATTATATATATATATATATATATATATATATATATATATATATATATATATATATATATATATATATATATATATATAAAATACTAACTATATATGTCGTACCTAGTAGCCAGAACGCACTTCTCAGCCTACTATGCAAGGCCCTTTTTGCCTAATAAGCCAAGTTTTCCTGAATTAATATATTTTCTCTAATTTTTTTCTTATGAAATGATAAAACTGTTCATTTCATTATGTATGAGTTAAGTTCTTTTCATTTGAGTTAAAACTAATGTAGATATATAACCGAACCTAACCAACCCTAAAATGGTTAACATAAATTGATTGGAATATGTATGTGGACGCTTAGTTAGTGTTACTGTAATTTATATGGTTAACGTTTGAATGACATAGTTTCCCCTCATTGTCACATTTTGTTTTACTATTTCGCTGTTCATTCTCACTCTCTCTGAATCCCGTGGACTAATTGTGCTCACGAGTGTTTGTTTAAGGTACGGTAACCATAGGCTTTTCACACAATAATTTGCAACTATTTGCGAAGACACATTTCTTAAAATTATCTAAGTTTCTAATAAATATTCTTTTTCCTAACATACAAGTCAATCACACAGTACCTAACTTCAGTCAGAAACACTTTTCTTACTATATCTCGCAACGTCTTTTGCTTATATATCCTATCTTAAAAAATAACAATTTTAATTCATAACTGGCAACCCCCCTCCCCTCCAGAGCTTTCAAGGCCACCAAACGTCATTCCTTTCCCTTAACCTCTCCCAAATTATCTTTTGCACCAATACACAAACTAGGGGGCTTTATTGCTGAGTGGACGTCGCTCCCGACTCGTAATCCTAGCTCATTCGATCCCCCGGTGATGGCACAAACGGAAATCAGCAGAGTTTCTATCATTCTGATGCCCTCTGTTACTTAGCAGTAAATATGTAAATGGGCGTTAGACAGCTGTTGCGGGCTGCTTCCTGGGTGTGTGTGTGTGTGGAATTTTTTTTATTAGTTAATAATTGATTGATTGATTGGCAGTTGAGAGGCGGGCCGAAAGAGCAGAGCTCAACCCTCGCAAGTACAACTAGGTGAACACAACTAGATAAATACTAACAAACCACGATCTTGTGCAATCCACTACACACACAACCCGACCTCCCCCCCAACTCCCTAAATCACTCTAAGTCATTAAAAAATTAAAACAAATCAATTAATACACCAAAAATACTAACTATAAATAAAGGAACAAAATTTGAGACATACAGCGACTCCAGCGTGGTCTAGTCGGAAGAGAACGTGTTCTCATCTGGATAGATTGCGATGGAGCCTGTCGGAACGGGTGTGTAACTGCAGGGCACAAATATTTGTGTGTCCCCTCCTGTAGCTGCCTCTGTTTCGACAGGTTTCCTGGATAGCTGGAATTGACCTGGCCCTTGGAAAGTGAGGAAGGGGGTGAAATCCGTTGGGCCCACGGATGGATACCTTGGATCCATGGACTTAGGGCAGGTCTAATCACCTGGGATTCGAACCCACGGTGGGAATAAGGGAGGAGATATGGGGAGGGGGAGGGGAAGGATGTTTCCTGGAACCAAACCTCACATAAACCCGGACACTCACACACACACCCTCACCCGAACACTCACAGGGGCACTCACACTCACACACACCCATAGACTGTGATAAGGGAGACCATCTGAAGGGACACAGATGGCCTCGTGGACCCACAGGCATAACCGGACACACACGCAACCGGGCTCTCACACACTCACAGGGATAAGCACACACACAGACAGACATCCATAGACACAAACTGTGATAAGGGAGACCATCTGAGGGGACACAGATGGCCTCCTGGACCCACAGGTATATATCAATATTTAAATATACATATATATTTATAAATATAACATTTTTAAAAAATAAATAAATAAAATAAAAAATATTATATATATATATATATATATATATATATATATATATATATATATATATATATATATATATATATATATATATAAAATACTAACTATATATGTCGTACCTAGTAGCCAGAACGCACTTCTCAGCCTACTATGCAAGGCCCTTTTTGCCTAATAAGCCAAGTTTTCCTGAATTAATATATTTTCTCTAATTTTTTTCTTATGAAATGATAAAACTGTTCATTTCATTATGTATGAGTTAAGTTCTTTTCATTTGAGTTAAAACTAATGTAGATATATAACCGAACCTAACCAACCCTAAAATGGTTAACATAAATTGATTGGAATATGTATGTGGACGCTTAGTTAGTGTTACTGTAATTTATATGGTTAACGTTTGAATGACATAGTTTCCCCTCATTGTCACATTTTGTTTTACTATTTCGCTGTTCATTCTCACTCTCTCTGAATCCCGTGGACTAATTGTGCTCACGAGTGTTTGTTTAAGGTACGGTAACCATAGGCTTTTCACACAATAATTTGCAACTATTTGCGAAGACACATTTCTTAAAATTATCTAAGTTTCTAATAAATATTCTTTTTCCTAACATACAAGTCAATCACACAGTACCTAACTTCAGTCAGAAACACTTTTCTTACTATATCTCGCAACGTCTTTTGCTTATATATCCTATCTTAAAAAATAACAATTTTAATTCATAACTGGCAACCCCCCTCCCCTCCAGAGCTTTCAAGGCCACCAAACGTCATTCCTTTCCCTTAACCTCTCCCAAATTATCTTTTGCACCAATACACAAACTAGGGGGCTTTATTGCTGAGTGGACGTCGCTCCCGACTCGTAATCCTAGCTCATTCGATCCCCCGGTGATGGCACAAACGGAAATCAGCAGAGTTTCTATCATTCTGATGCCCTCTGTTACTTAGCAGTAAATATGTAAATGGGCGTTAGACAGCTGTTGCGGGCTGCTTCCTGGGTGTGTGTGTGTGTGGAATTTTTTTTATTAGTTAATAATTGATTGATTGATTGGCAGTTGAGAGGCGGGCCGAAAGAGCAGAGCTCAACCCTCGCAAGTACAACTAGGTGAACACAACTAGATAAATACTAACAAACCACGATCTTGTGCAATCCACTACACACACAACCCGACCTCCCCCCCAACTCCCTAAATCACTCTAAGTCATTAAAAAATTAAAACAAATCAATTAATACACCAAAAATACTAACTATAAATAAAGGAACAAAATTTGAGACATACAGCGACTCCAGCGTGGTCTAGTCGGAAGAGAACGTGTTCTCATCTGGATAGATTGCGATGGAGCCTGTCGGAACGGGTGTGTAACTGCAGGGCACAAATATTTGTGTGTCCCCTCCTGTAGCTGCCTCTGTTTCGACAGGTTTCCTGGATAGCTGGAATTGACCTGGCCCTTGGAAAGTGAGGAAGGGGGTGAAATCCGTTGGGCCCACGGATGGATACCTTGGATCCATGGACTTAGGGCAGGTCTAATCACCTGGGATTCGAACCCACGGTGGGAATAAGGGAGGAGATATGGGGAGGGGGAGGGGAAGGATGTTTCCTGGAACCAAACCTCACATAAACCCGGACACTCACACACACACCCTCACCCGAACACTCACAGGGGCACTCACACTCACACACACCCATAGACTGTGATAAGGGAGACCATCTGAAGGGACACAGATGGCCTCGTGGACCCACAGGCATAACCGGACACACACGCAACCGGGCTCTCACACACTCACAGGGATAAGCACACACACAGACAGACATCCATAGACACAAACTGTGATAAGGGAGACCATCTGAGGGGACACAGATGGCCTCCTGGACCCACAGGTATATATCAATATTTAAATATACATATATATTTATAAATATAACATTTTTAAAAAATAAATAAATAAAATAAAAAATATTATATATATATAATATATATATATATATATATATATATATATATTATATATATATATATATATATAAAATACTAACTATATATGTCGTACCTAGTAGCCAGAACGCACTTCTCAGCCTACTATGCAAGGCCCTTTTTGCCTAATAAGCCAAGTTTTCCTGAATTAATATATTTTCTCTAATTTTTTTCTTATGAAATGATAAAACTGTTCATTTCATTATGTATGAGTTAAGTTCTTTTCATTTGAGTTAAAACTAATGTAGATATATAACCGAACCTAACCAACCCTAAAATGGTTAACATAAATTGATTGGAATATGTATGTGGACGCTTAGTTAGTGTTACTGTAATTTATATGGTTAACGTTTGAATGACATAGTTTCCCCTCATTGTCACATTTTGTTTTACTATTTCGCTGTTCATTCTCACTCTCTCTGAATCCCGTGGACTAATTGTGCTCACGAGTGTTTGTTTAAGGTACGGTAACCATAGGCTTTTCACACAATAATTTGCAACTATTTGCGAAGACACATTTCTTAAAATTATCTAAGTTTCTAATAAATATTCTTTTTCCTAACATACAAGTCAATCACACAGTACCTAACTTCAGTCAGAAACACTTTTCTTACTATATCTCGCAACGTCTTTTGCTTATATATCCTATCTTAAAAAATAACAATTTTAATTCATAACTGGCAACCCCCCTCCCCTCCAGAGCTTTCAAGGCCACCAAACGTCATTCCTTTCCCTTAACCTCTCCCAAATTATC